>NC_143034.1:83918870-83986370 GCF_057628025.1 Oncorhynchus mykiss | reverse complement strand
CTCTCTGTCTCTCTTCCTGTCTCCCCCTTGCCAGCCCCTAACTGTCTCAACACTGTCTCTGACTGGCAGCAGCCTGTGTCCAGATGGTACCAGATTACATGGAGAACAGAAACGTCTTTAGTCTAAGCGCACAAGGTGTGTGTGTGTGTGTGTGTGTGTGTGTGTGTGTGTGTGTGTGTGTGTGTGTGTGTGTGTGTGTGTGTGTGTGTGTGTGTGTGTGTGTGTGTGCGTGCGTGCGTGCGTGCGTGCGTGTGTGCGTATAAAGATATACAGAGTCAGTCTTTCTGTCTGTCACACACACACACACACAACACACAACACACTCACACAGTGTTAACAACAGATTAGTGTAATGTTTCTGTAGAGGAGAATTGGTTTCCTGTCTGGGAAGCAACAGATTCACTGGTCTATATCATCAATATCACTGGTCTATATTATCAATATCACTGGTCTATATCATCAATATCACTGGTCTATATATCACTGGTCTATATTATCAATATCACTGGTCTATACCATCAATATCACTGGTCTATATCATCAATATCACTGGTCTATATCATCAATATCACTGGTCTATATTATCAATATCACTGGTCTATATCATCAATATCACTGGTCTATATTATCAATATCACTGGTCTATATCATCAATATCACTGGTCTATATATCACTGGTCCATATATCACTGGTCTATATCATCAATATCACTGGTCTATATCATCAATATCACTGGTCTATATATCACTGGTCTATATCATCAATATCACTGGTCTATATTATCAATATCACTGGTCTATATCATCAATATCACTGGTCTATATATCACTGGTCTATATCATCAATATCACTGGTCTATATCATCAATATCACTGGTCTATATTATCAATATCACTGGTCTATATCATCAATATCACTGGTCTATATTATCAATATCACTGGTCTATATATCACTGGTCTATATCATCAATATCACTGGTCTATATTATCAATATCACTGGTCTATATTATCAATATCGCTGGTCTATATCATCAATATCACTGGTCTATATCATCAATATCGCTGGTCTATACCATCAATATCACTGGTCTATATTATCAATATCACTGGTCTATATTATCAATATCACTGGTCTATACCATCAATATCACTGGTCTATATCATCAATATCACTGGTCTATATTATCAATATCACTGGTCTATATCATCAATATCGCTGGTCTATATTATCAATATCGCTGGTCTATATCATCAATATCACTGGTCTATATCATCAATATCGCTGGTCTATATCATCAATATCACTGGTCTATATCATCAATATCACTGGTCTACATCATCAATATCACTGGTCTATACCATCAATATCACTGGTCTATATCATCAATATCACTGGTCTATATCATCAATATCACTGGTCTATATCATCAATATCGCTGGTCTATATCATCAATATCACTGGTCTATATCATCAATATCACTGGTCTATATATCACTGGTCTATATTATCAATATCACTGGTCTATATCATCAATATCACTGGTCTATACCATCAATATCACTGGTCTATATCATCAATATCACTGGTCTATATCATCAATATCACTGGTCTATATCATCAATATCACTGGTCTATATTATCAATATCACTGGTCTATACCATCAATATCACTGGTCTATATATCACTGGTCTATATCATCAATATCACTGGTCTATATCATCAATATCACTGGTCTATATCATCAATATCACTGGTCTATATCATCAATATCGCTGGTCTATATCATCAATATCACTGGTCTATATTATCAATATCACTGGTCTATATTATCAATATCACTGGTCTATATCATCAATATCACTGGTCTATATTATCAATATCACTGGTCTATATCATCAATATCACTGGTCTATATCATCAATATCACTGGTCTATATTATCAATATCACTGGTCTATATCATCAATATCACTGGTCTATATCATCAATATCACTGGTCTATACCATCAATATCACTGGTCTATATTATCAATATCACTGGTCTATATCATCAATATCACTGGTCTATATCATCAATATCACTGGTCTATATCATCAATATCACTGGTCTATATCATCAATATCACTGGTCTATACCATCAATATCACTGGTCTATACCATCAATATCACTGGTCTATATTATCAATATCACTGGTCTATATCATCAATATCACTGGTCTATATATCACTGGTCTATATTATCAATATCACTGGTCTATATCATCAATATCACTGGTCTATATTATCAATATCACTGGTCTATATCATCAATATCACTGGTCTATATATCACTGGTCTATATCATCAATATCACTGGTCTATATCATCAATATCACTGGTCTATATCATCAATATCACTGGTCTATATTATCAATATCACTGGTCTATATCATCAATATCACTGGTCTATATATCACTGGTCTATATTATCAATATCACTGGTCTATATCATCAATATCACTGGTCTATATCATCAATATCACTGGTCTATATTATCAATATCACTGGTCTATATCATCAATATCACTGGTCTATATATCACTGGTCTATATCATCAATATCACTGGTCTATATCATCAATATCACTGGTCTATATTATCAATATCACTGGTCTATATCATCAATATCACTGGTCTATATTATCAATATCACTGGTCTATATCATCAATATCACTGGTCTATATCATCAATATCACTGGTCTATATATCACTGGTCTATATTATCAATATCACTGGTCTATATCATCAATATCACTGGTCTATATTATCAATATCACTGGTCTATATCATCAATATCACTGGTCTATATCATCAATATCACTGGTCTATATCATCAATATCACTGGTCTATACCATCAATATCACTGGTCTATATTATCAATATCACTGGACTATATATCACTGGTCTATATCATCAATATCACTGGTCTATATCATCAATATCACTGGTCTATATTATCAATATCACTGGTCTATATATCACTGGTCTATATATCACTGGTCTATATCATCAATATCACTGGTCTATATCATCAATATCACTGGTCTATATTATCAATATCACTGGTCTATATCATCAATATCACTGGTCTATATTATCAATATCACTAGTCTATATCATCAATATCACTGGTATATATTATCAATATCACTGGTCTATATATCACTGGTCTATATATCACTGGTCTATATTATCAATATCACTGGTCTATATTATCAATATCACTGGTCTATATCATCAATATCACTGGTCTATATTATCAATATCGCTGGACTATATATCACTGGTCTATATCATCAATATCACTGGTCTATATCATCAATATCACTGGTCTATATCATCAATATCACTGGTCTATATCATCAATATCACTGGTCTATATATCACTGGTCTATATCATCAATATCACTGGTCTATATCATCAATATCACTGGTCTATATTATCAATATCACTGGTCTATATCATCAATATCACTGGTCTATACCATCAATATCACTGGTCTATATTATCAATATCACTGGTCTATATCATCAATATCACTGGTCTATATTATCAATATCACTGGTCTATATCATCAATATCACTGGTCTATATATCACTGGTCTATATCATCAATATCACTGGTCTATATCATCAATATCACTGGCCTATATCATCAATATCACTGGTCTATATATCACTGGTCTATATTATCAATATCACTGGTCTATATTATCAATATCACTGGTCTATATCATCAATATCACTGGTCTATATATCACTGGTCTATATTATCAATATCACTGGTCTATATCATCAATATCACTGGTCTATATCATCAATATCACTGGTCTATATTATCAATATCACTGGTCTATATCATCAATATCACTGGTCTATATATCACTGGTCTATATCATCAATATCACTGGTCTATATCATCAATATCACTGGTCTATATTATCAATATCACTGGTCTATATCATCAATATCACTGGTCTATATTATCAATATCACTGGTCTATATCATCAATATCACTGGTCTATATCATCAATATCACTGGTCTATATATCACTGGTCTATATTATCAATATCACTGGTCTATATCATCAATATCACTGGTCTATATTATCAATATCACTGGTCTATATCATCAATATCACTGGTCTATATCATCAATATCACTGGTCTATATCATCAATATCACTGGTCTATATCATCAATATCACTGGTCTATATTATCAATATCACTAGTCTATATCATCAATATCACTGGTCTATATTATCAATATCACTGGTCTATATATCACTGGTCTATATATCACTGGTCTATATTATCAATATCACTGGTCTATATTATCAATATCACTGGTCTATATCATCAATATCACTGGTCTATATTATCAATATCGCTGGACTATATATCACTGGTCTATATCATCAATATCACTGGTCTATATCATCAATATCACTGGTCTATATCATCAATATCACTGGTCTATATCATCAATATCACTGGTCTATATATCACTGGTCTATATCATCAATATCACTGGTCCATATATCACTGGTCTATATCATCAATATCACTGGTCTATATCATCAATATCACTGGTCTATATTATCAATATCACTGGTCTATATCATCAATATCACTGGTCTATATATCACTGGTCTATATCATCAATATCACTGGTCTATATCATCAATATCACTGGTCTATATTATCAATATCACTGGTCTATATCATCAATATCACTGGTCTATACCATCAATATCACTGGTCTATATCATCAATATCACTGGTCTATATTATCAATATCACTGGTCTATATATCACTGGTCTATATATCACTGGTCTATATCATCAATATCACTGGTCTATATCATCAATATCACTGGTCTATATTATCAATATCACTGGTCTATATCATCAATATCACTGGTCTATATTATCAATATCACTAGTCTATATCATCAATATCACTGGTCTATATTATCAATATCACTGGTCTATATATCACTGGTCTATATATCACTGGTCTATATTATCAATATCACTGGTCTATATTATCAATATCACTGGTCTATATCATCAATATCACTGGTCTATATTATCAATATCGCTGGACTATATATCACTGGTCTATATCATCAATATCACTGGTCTATATCATCAATATCACTGGTCTATATCATCAATATCACTGGTCTATATCATCAATATCACTGGTCTATATATCACTGGTCTATATCATCAATATCACTGGTCTATATCATCAATATCACTGGTCTATATTATCAATATCACTGGTCTATATCATCAATATCACTGGTCTATACCATCAATATCACTGGTCTATATTATCAATATCACTGGTCTATATCATCAATATCACTGGTCTATATTATCAATATCACTGGTCTATATCATCAATATCACTGGTCTATATATCACTGGTCTATATCATCAATATCACTGGTCTATATCATCAATATCACTGGCCTATATCATCAATATCACTGGTCTATATATCACTGGTCTATATTATCAATATCACTGGTCTATATTATCAATATCACTGGTCTATATCATCAATATCGCTGGTCTATATATCACTGGTCTATATTATCAATATCACTGGTCTATATCATCAATATCACTGGTCTATATCATCAATATCACTGGTCTATATTATCAATATCACTGGTCTATATCATCAATATCACTGGTCTATATATCACTGGTCTATATCATCAATATCACTGGTCTATATCATCAATATCACTGGTCTATATTATCAATATCACTGGTCTATATCATCAATATCACTGGTCTATATTATCAATATCACTGGTCTATATCATCAATATCACTGGTCTATATCATCAATATCACTGGTCTATATATCACTGGTCTATATTATCAATATCACTGGTCTATATCATCAATATCACTGGTCTATATTATCAATATCACTGGTCTATATCATCAATATCACTGGTCTATATCATCAATATCACTGGTCTATATCATCAATATCACTGGTCTATATCATCAATATCACTGGTCTATATTATCAATATCACTAGTCTATATCATCAATATCACTGGTCTATATTATCAATATCACTGGTCTATATATCACTGGTCTATATATCACTGGTCTATATTATCAATATCACTGGTCTATATTATCAATATCACTGGTCTATATCATCAATATCACTGGTCTATATTATCAATATCGCTGGACTATATATCACTGGTCTATATCATCAATATCACTGGTCTATATCATCAATATCACTGGTCTATATCATCAATATCACTGGTCTATATCATCAATATCACTGGTCTATATATCACTGGTCTATATCATCAATATCACTGGTCCATATATCACTGGTCTATATCATCAATATCACTGGTCTATATCATCAATATCACTGGTCTATATTATCAATATCACTGGTCTATATCATCAATATCACTGGTCTATATATCACTGGTCTATATCATCAATATCACTGGTCTATATCATCAATATCACTGGTCTATATTATCAATATCACTGGTCTATATCATCAATATCACTGGTCTATACCATCAATATCACTGGTCTATATCATCAATATCACTGGTCTATATCATCAATATCACTGGTCTATATCATCAATATCACTGGTCTATATCATCAATATCACTGGTCTATATTATCAATATCACTGGTCTATATTATCAATATCACTGGTCTATACCATCAATATCACTGGTCTATATCATCAATATCACTGGTCTATATCATCAATATCACTGGTCTATATTATCAATATCACTGGACTATATATCACTGGTCTATATCATCAATATCACTGGTCTATATCATCGATATCACTGGTCTATACCATCAATATCACTGGTCTATATCATCAATATCACTGGTCTATATTATCAATATCACTGGTCTATATTATCAATATCACTGGACTATATATCACTGGTCTATATCATCAATATCACTGGTCTATATCATCAATATCACTGGTCTATATCATCAATATCACTGGTCTATATTATCAATTTCACTGGTCTATATCATCAATATCACTGGTCTATATTATCAATATCACTAGTCTATATCATCAATATCACTGGTCTATATTATCAATATCACTGGTCTATATTATCAATATCGCTGGTCTATATCACCACTTGCCTTTCTAAATACATTTGATTGATAGATTGATTGATTGATTGATTGATTGATTGATACTACCACAATTCTCTGTTACAGCAATATCATTAGAACAGAATAGAGTAGAACAGAATAGAGTAGATCAGAACAGATTTGAGTAGAAGAGAATAGAATAGAGTAGAACAGAACAGAACAGATTAGAATAGAATAGAATAGAGCAGAATAGATTAGAGTAGAATAGATTAGAATAGAATAGAACATAACAGAATTGAGTAGAACAGAACAGATTAGAATAGATTAGAATAGAGCAGAATAGATTAGAGTAGAACAGAACAGATTAGAGTAGAACAGAATAGAATAGAATAGAACAGAATAGAGTAGAACAGAGTAGAGTAGAACAGAACAGATTAGAATAGAATAGAGTAGAACAGAACAGAATTGAGTAGAACAGAATAGAATAGAGTAAAACAAATTAGAGTAGAACAGAACAGATTAGAATAGAACAGAATATAATAGAATATAACAGATTAGAGTAGAACAGAAGAGAGTAGAATAGAGTAGAACAGAACAGATTAGAGTAGAACAGAATATAATAGAATATAACAGATTAGAGTAGAACAGAAGAGAGTAGAATAGAGTAGAACAGAACAGATTAGAGTAGAACAGAATATAATAGAATATAACAGATTAGAGTAGAACAGAAGAGAGTAGAATAGAGTAGAACAGAACAGATTAGAGTAGAACAGAACAGATTAGAGTAGAACAGAACAGAACAGATTAGAGTAGAACAGAATATAATAAAATAGAACAGAATAGAGTAGAACATAATATAATAGAATAGAGTTGAACAGAATAGAGTAGAGCAGAACAGATTCGAGTAGAACAGAACAGGTTAGAGTAGAACAGAACAGGTTAGAGTAGAACAGAATATAATAGAATAGAACAGAATATAATAGAATAGAACAGAATAGAGTAGAACAGAATAGATTAGAGTAGAACAGAACAGGTTAGAGTAGAACAGAATAGAATAGAATAGAACAGAATAGATTAGAGTAGAAAGAGAACAGATTAGAGTAGAACAGAATATAATATTAGAACAGAATAGAGTAGAACAGAACAGATTAGAGTAGAACAGAACAGATTAGAGTAGAACAGAATATAATAGAATACAACAGAATATAATAGAATAGAACAGAATAGAGTAGAACAGAACATAATACAGTAGAACAGAACAGATTAGAGTAGAACAGAATATAATAGAATAGAATAGAACAGAATAGAGTAGAACAGAACAGATTAGAGTAGAACAGAACAGATTAGAGTAGAACAGAATATAATAGAATATAGCTGAACAGAATAGAGTAGAACATAATAGAATAGAATAGAGTAGAACAGAATAGAGTAGAACAGAACAGAGTAGAGTAGAATAGAATAGAGTAGAACAGAATAGATTAGAGTAGAACAGAACAGATTAGAGTAGAATAGAATAGAGTAGAGTAGAACAGAACAGGTTAGAGTAGAACAGAATAGATTAGAGTAGAACAGAACAGGTTAGTGTAGAACAGAACAGGTTAGAGTAGAACAGAATAGAGTAGAGTAGAACAGAACAGGTTAGAGTAGAACAGAATAGAGTAGAACAGAATAGAGTAGAGTAGAACAGAACAGGTTAGAGTAGAACAGAACAGGTTAGAGTAGAACAGATTAGAGTAGAATAGAATAGAGTAGAACAGAATAGAACAGAACAGGTTAGAGTAGAACAGAATAGACTAGAACAGATAGCTTTACTGTGTTTTCCACCCGTGTTAGGTTACATGGAGAACAGAAACGTCTTTAGTCTAAGCGCACAAGGTGTGTGTGTGTGTGTGTGTGTGTGTGTGTGTGTGTGTGTGTGTGTGTGTGTGTGTGTGTGTGTGTGTGTGTGTGTGTGTGTGTGTGTGTGTGTGTGTAAACAGTCTTTGTGCAACAGGGGTGACTGACTAAATGACGCTGAACCTTGACAATCAGAAGGCCAGCCGCTTCATTGTGTGTGTGTCCGTCAGTCTGTCTGTAAAAGGCACGACTTGATCAGAAATCATTCAGACCAAACCCCCCCCCTCTCTCCTCCTTCTCTCTCTCTCTCTCTCTCTCTCTCTCTCTCTGTTTCTCTCTCCCCTCCTCTCCTACTTCTCTCCTCCCTCTCTCTCTCTCTCTTCCCTCTTTCCTCCTTCTCTCTCTCCTTCTCTCCTCCTTCTCTCCTCCTTCTCTCCTCTCTCTCCTCCTTCTCTCCTCCCTCTATCTCTCTCCCTCTCTCCTCCCTCTCACCTCCCTCTCTCTCTCCTCCTTCTCTCCTCTCTCTCTCCTCTCCTTCTCTCCTCTCTCTCTCTCCTCTCTCTCTCTCCTCCTTCTCTCCTCACACTCTCTCTCTCTCCTCCCTTTCTCCTCCCTCTCTCTCTCCTCCTTCTCTCCTCCCTATCTCTCATCCCTCTCTCTCTCCTTGCTTCTCTCCTCTCTCTCTCCTCCCTCTCTCCTCCTTCTCTCCTCTCTCCTTTCTCTCCTCCTTCTCTCTCCTTCTCTCTGCTGCAGTGCGCTGGGACAGGGGGCTCCCCGCGAAAAGGCCATCATTGATCAAACACTCTGCTACACACACACTGCAACCCACCCCCGCCCCCCGCCAGCCGACTGTGAAATCATGATGCACAGTAGAGTGATTCCCCCTGTTTCCGTGTCCGTGCGTGTGTGTGTGCGTCATGCATGCGTACCAGTGTGTGTGTGTGTGTGTGTGTGTGTGTGTGTGTGTGTGTGTGTGTGTGTGTGTGTGTGTGTGTGTGTGTGTGTGTGTTGTCGGTAAGGTGTGTGTGTGTGTGTGTGTCGGGTCCCTACTTGCTTTCCCGGGCCTCTGCAGCAGCTTCTGAACGGTGAGCAGGTCCTCCGTCTTTACTGCCTGCAGTAGTTCCTGGTCCTTCCCCATCTTCACACCCAAACCATCCTCCACTCAGCGGTCACTCTGCCTGCCACACCCCGGGGTGACGGAGCGCCCAAACCTCTCGGCCAGACCGTAAACAGCGTCCTCCGCTACAGCTGTGGAGTCTCCAGCGGCATACGGGGAGGATTGAAGGCACCGATGTCGAGGCTTTCCCGATAAGGAGAGAGGGACGGAGGGAGGGAAGGGTGGAGCGTTTAGTTTCCTGATATTCCAGAATCAACGCGCCGATCAAGAAGAATAGAATATAAATCCCGGAGGGTGTATGTTCCCGGTGTGCGTCTCCTGTCCAGATCGGTTCCGTTTCCGTGGTTGCCTCTTATCTCCTCCACTGGCCAGACACTGCAGCGGTCTGATTATAACATCCCTCTCTCTTCCTCTCCTCTGCTTCAAAAAAAAACATCATTAACAGATGGAAGCCAGCGGATGGGAAAGCAGAGAATATTTCGCGCTGAAATCGTTAAATAAATAAATAAATCGTGATGATAATAAAATGAGCGATGAGAATGATACGCGCGAAATTATTGGTGCGCGTCTAGTATCGTGAACGCGCGAGCTGTTATCGTCCCGAGGATGTGCTCGTCTCGTGCTGCTCGTTCGTAAACACAATCCTGTTGCACTCGTTGTGCCATCTCTCTCTCTCACTCTCTCTTTTGGGTAAATGTTCCCCGTGCCCGCGCTTCCCTACAGCAGCTGGCCCAGCTCGCGCTCCTAAACGTTTCCTGCTGCTTCATCCAGGGGGCGTGTCAGAAGCCACGACCGCCCAATCCCATCTCTCTGGGTCTGCAGCTTGCAGGCAGAGGTCTCTGTGTGTGGGGAGAGAGAAATAGGGAGTGAGGGTGAGGAGAGAGAGAGAGAGACAGAGACAGAGACAGAGACAGAGAGAGACAGAGACAGAGACAGAAGGGTCATGTTATCATATCATCTTCAGGACTAAAGGGAAAACATATTTAGCATCAGTTCTGATTCAGAAACTAGCCACACACACACACACACACACACACACACACACACACACACACACACACACACACACACACACACACACGCACGCACGCACACACGCACGCACACACATACAGCACATTGCTCACTCAGGGTCAACATGTGGCTTGATGTGCCTCTGTGTGTGTGTGTGTGTGTGTGTGTGTTCGTGCGTGTGTGCGTGCGTGTGTGTGTAAGGGCGGTGTGTAAAGGAACCACAAGGAAAAAAGGAAACACACCTGGTAATTTAACCCTTCTACAGAAACTATCTGCATGGTTTAGTCTGCTTCTGTCCTCAGTTCTAGAGATCTCTCTGTCTTTGTGTAGGCAGAATGAAGATTCAAGCATACTGCCCACACAGGCAGGCAGGCAGGCAGGCAGGCAGGCAGGCAGGCAGGCAGGCAGGCACACACACAGTACAGTTATTGTCAGGAAACAGGCAAAATGTCAGTAACAGAGACAACCCAACGTATTTGTCAGGGTTTACAGACGTCTCACGGATTTACAAAACCAGCCACGTCTCGGCCACCGACGTCAAGCTAAACACCTTCTTCACTTTGAGGATAACACAGGGCCACCGACGTCAAGCTAAACACCTTCTATCGCCCGCTTTGAGGATAACACAGGGCCACCGACGTCAAAATAAACACCTTCTATCGCCCGCTTTGAGGATAACACAGGGCCACCGACGTCAAGCTAAACACCTTCTATCGCCCGCTTTGAGGATAACACAGGGCCACCGACGTCAAGCTAAACACCTTCTATCGCCCGCTTTGAGGATAACGCAGGGCCACCGACGTCAAGCTAAACACCTTCTATCGCCCGCTTTGAGGATAACGCAGGGCCACCGACGTCAAGCTAAACACCTTCTATCGCCCACTTTGAGGATAACACAGGGCCACCGACGTCAAAATAAACACCTTCTATCGCCCGCTTTGAGGATAACACAGGGCCAACGACGTCAAAATAAACACCTTCTATCGCCAGCTTTGAGGATAACACAGGGCCACCGACGTCAAGCTAAACACCTTCTTCGCTTTGAGGAAAACACAGACGCTCCCACGGGCTGTGGGCTCTCGTTCTCCGACGTCAGTAAGACATTCAACCCTTTCTAAGCTGCCGGCCCAGACGTCATCCCTAGCCGCGTCCTCAGAGCTCAGACCAGCTGGCTGGAGTGTGTTTACGGACATATTTAATCTCTCCCCTATCCCAGTCTGCTGTCCCCACATGCTTTAAGATGGCCACCATTGTTCCTGTCCCCAAGATAACTGAACTAAATGACTATCGCCCCCGTAGCACTCACTTCTGTCATCATGAAGTGCTTTGAGAGACTAGTCAAGGATCATATCACCTCCACCCAAGACCCACTTCAATTTGCTTTCCGCCCCAATAGATCCACAGACAATGCAATCTCAACCACACTGCACACTGCCCTATCCCATCTGGACGAGAGGAATACCTATGTAAGAATGCTTTTCATTGACTACAGCTCAGCATTCAACACCTTAGTACCCTCCAAACTCATCATTAAGCTGGAGGCCCTGGGTCTGAACCCCTCCCTGTGCAACTGGGTCCTGGATTTCCTGACTGGACGCCCCCTAGGTGGTGAAGGTAGGAGACAACATCTCCACTTCGCTGATCCTCAACACAGGGGGCCCACAAGGGTGTGTGCTCAGCCCTCTCCTATACTCCCTGTTCACCCACGACTGCATGGCCATGCACGCCTCCAACTCAATCATCAAGTTTGCAGATGACACTACAGTAGTGGACATGATCACCAACAACGACGAGACGGCCTACAGGGAGGAGGTGAGGGCCCTGGCAGAGGGACAACGAGGAGACAGCCTACAGGGAGGAGGTGAGGGCCCTGGCAGAGGGACAACGAGGAGACGGCCTACAGGGAGGAGGTGAGGGCCCTGGCAGAGGGACAACGAGGAGACAGCCTACAGGGAGGAGGTGAGGGCCCTGACAGAGGGACAACGACGAGACGGCCTACAGGGAGGAGGTGAGGGCCCTGGCAGAGGGACAACGAGGAGACAGCCTACAGGGAGGAGGTGAGGGCCCTGGCAGAGGGACAACGATGAGACGGCCTACAGGGAGGAGGTGAGGGCCCTGGCAGAGGGACAACGACGAGACGGCCTACAGGGAGGAGGTGAGGGCCCTGGCAGAGGGACAACGAGGAGACAGCCTACAGGGAGCAGGTGAGGGCCCTGACAGAGGGACAACGACGAGACGGCCTACAGGGAGGAGGTGAGGGCCCTGGCAGAGGGACAACGACGAGACGGCCTACAGGGAGGAGGTGAGGGCCCTGGCAGAGGGACAACGACGAGACGGCCTACAGGGAGGAGGTGAGGGCCCTGGCAGAGGGACAACGAGGAGACAGCCTACAGGGAGGAGGTGAGGGCCCTGACAGAGGGACAACGAGGAGACAGCCTACAGGGAGGAGGTGAGGGCCCTGGCAGAGGGACAACGAGGAGACAGCCTACAGGGAGGAGGTGAGGGCCCTGGCAGAGGGACAACGAGGAGACAGCCTACAGGGAGGAGGTGAGGGCCCTGGCAGAGGGACAACTAGGAGACAGCCTACAGGGAGGAGGTGAGGGCCCTGGCAGAGGGACAACTAGGAGACGGCCTACAGGGAGGAGTTGAGGGCCCTGGCAGAGGGACAACGACGAGACAGCCTACAGGGAGGAGGTGAGGGCCCTGACAGAGGGACAACGAGGAGACGGCCTACAGGGAGGAGGTGAGGGCCCTGGCAGAGGGACAACGAGGAGACAGCCTACAGGGAGGAGGTGAGGGCCCTGGCAGAGGGACAACGAGGAGACGGCCTACAGGGAGGAGGTGAGGGCCCTGGCAGAGGGACAACGAGGAGACAGCCTACAGGGAGGAGGTGAGGGCCCTGGCAGAGGGACAACGAGGAGACGGCCTACAGGGAGGAGGTGAGGGCCCTGGCAGAGGGACAACGAGGAGACAGCCTACATGGAGGAGGTGAGGGCCCTGGCAGAGGGACAACGAGGAGACGGCCTACAGGGAGGAGGTGAGGGCCCTGGCAGAGGGACAACGAGGAGACGGCCTACAGGGAGGAGGTGAGGGCCCTGACAGAGGGACAACGAGGAGACAGCCTACAGGGAGGAGGTGAGGGCCCTGGCAGAGGGACAACGAGGAGACAGCCTACAGGGAGGAGGTGAGGGCCCTGGCAGAGGGACAACGAGGAGACAGCCTACAGGGAGGAGGTGAGGGCCCTCGGAGGTGGTGAATGTAGGAAACATCGCTGATCGTGGACTTCAGGAGACAGCAGAAGAAGCACGCCCCCTATTCACATCGACGGGACCGTAGTGGAGAAGGCGAAAAGCTTGAAGTTCCTCGGCGTACACATCACGGACAAACTGAAATGATCCACCCACACAGACAGTGTGGTGAAGAAGGCGCAGCAGCGCCTCTTTAACCTCAGGCTTGGCCCCTAAAAACCCTCACAAAACTTTTACGGATGCACAATTGAGAGCATCCTGTCGGGCTGTATCACCTCCTGGTACGGCAACTGCACCGCCCACAACCGCAGGGCTCTCCAGAGGGTGCACACACACACACACACACACTCACACACACACACACACACACACACACACACACACACACTCACACTCACACACACACACACACACACACACACACACACACACACACACACACACACACACACACACACACACACACACTCACACACACACACACACACACACACACACACACACACACAGCCAGGCAGTGGGGTGTTATAACACCTAAGTTGTTCTACCACTTGGCTGAATACACCACTATGATAAAGGTGTAAATGTGATATTTCAGATTTATTTTTATTTTTTTATACATTTCTCATCATTTCTATTAACCTGTTTTTTGCTTTGTCGTAATGGGGTATTGTGATGTCCTTATGGGGTATTGTGATGTCATTATGGGGTATTGTGATGTTGTTATGGGGTATTGTGATGTCATTATGGGGTATGGTGATGTCTTTATGAGGTATTGTGATGTCATTATGGGGTATTGTGATGTTGTTATGGGGTATTGTGATGTCGTTATGGGGTATTGTGATGTCATTATGGGGTATTGTGATGTTGTTATGGGGTATTGTGATGTTATTATGGGGTATTGTGATGTCATTATGGGGTATTGTGATGTCTTTATGGGGTATTGTGATGTCATTATGGGGTATTGTGATGTTGTTATGGGGTATTGTGATGTCGTTATGGGGTATTGTGATGTCATTATGGGGTATTGTGATGTCGTTATGGGGTATTGTGATGTTGTTATGGGGTATTGTGATGTCCTTATGGGGTATTGTGATGTCCTTATGGGGTATTGTGATGTCATTATGGGGTATTGTGATGTTGTTATGGGGTATTGTGATGTTGTTATGGGGTATTGTGATGTCATTATGGGGTATGGTGATGTCCTTATGGGGTATTGTGATGTCCTTATGGGGTATTGTGATGTCATTATGGGGTATTGTGATGTTGTTATGGGGTATTGTGATGTCATTATGGGGTATGGTGATGTCTTTATGAGGTATTGTGATGTCATTATGGGGTATTGTGATGTTGTTATGGGGTATTGTGATGTCGTTATGGGGTATTGTGATGTCATTATGGGGTATTGTGATGTTGTTATGGGGTATTGTGATGTTATTATGGGGTATTGTGATGTCATTATGGGGTATTGTGATGTCTTTATGGGGTATTGTGATGTCATTATGGGGTATTGTGATGTTGTTATGGGGTATTGTGATGTCGTTATGGGGTATTGTGATGTCATTATGGGGTATTGTGATGTCGTTATGGGGTATTGTGATGTTGTTATGGGGTATTGTGATGTCCTTATGGGGTATTGTGATGTCCTTATGGGGTATTGTGATGTCATTATGGGGTATTGTGATGTTGTTATGGGGTATTGTGATGTTGTTATGGGGTATTGTGATGTCATTATGGGGTATGGTGATGTCCTTATGGGGTATTGTGATGTCCTTATGGGGTATTGTGATGTCATTATGGGGTATTGTGATGTCATTATGGGGTATTGTGATGTTGTTATGGGGTATTGTGATGTTGTTATGGGGTATTGTGATGTCATTATGGGGTATGGTGATGTCCTTATGGGGTATTGTGATGTCCTTATGGGGTATTGTGATGTCATTATGGGGTATTGTGATGTTGTTATGGGGTATTGTGATGTCATTATGGGGTATTGTGATGTTGTTATGGGGTATTGTGATGTCCTTATGGGGTATTGTGATGTTGTTATGGGGTATTGTGATGTTGTTATGGGGTATTGTGATGTCCTTATGGGGTATTGTGATGTCATTATGGGGTATTGTGATGTTATTATGGGGTATTGTGATGTCCTTATGGGGTATTGTGATGTCATTATGGGGTATTGTGATGTTGTTATGGGGTATTGTGATGTCATTATGGGGTATTGTGATGTTGTTATGGGGTATTGTGATGTCTTTATGGGGTATTGTGATGTCATTATGGGGTATTGTGATGTTGTTATGGGGTATTGTGATGTTGTTATGGGGTATTGTGATGTCATTATGGGGTATGGTGATGTCCTTATGGGGTATTGTGATGTCATTATGGGGTAATTGCGATGTTGTTATGGGGTATTGTGATGTTGTTATGGGGTAATTGCGATGTTGTTATGGGGTATTGTGATGTCATTATGGGGTATTGTGATATCATTATGGGGTATTGTGATATCATTATGGGGTATTGTGATATCATTATGGGGTATTGTGATGTTGTTATGGGGTATTGTGATGTTGTTATGGGGTATTGTGATATCATTATGGGGTATTGTGATGTCATTATGGGGTATTGTGATGTCCTTATGGGGTATTGTGATGTCGTTATGGGGTATTGTGATGTCATTATGGGGTATTGTGATGTCGTTATGGGGTATTGTGATGTCGTTATGGGGTATTGTGATGTCCTTATGGGGTATTGTGATGTCATTATGGGGTATTGTGATGTCGTTATGGGGTATTGTGATGTTGTTATGGGGTATTGTGATGTCGTTATGGGGTATTGTGATGTCAGTATGGGGTATTGTGATGTTGTTATGGGGTATTGGGATGTCATTATGGGGTATGGTGATGTCCTTATGGGGTATTGTGATGTCATTATGGGGTAATTGCGATGTTGTTATGGGGTATTGTGATGTTGTTATGGGGTAATTGCGATGTTGTTATGGGGTATTGTGATGTTGTTATGGGGTATTGTGATGTCATTATGGGGTATTGTGATATCATTATGGGGTATTGTGATATCATTATGGGGTATTGTGATGTCGTTATGGGGTAGTGTGATGTCACTATGGGGTAGTGTGATGTCATTATGGGGTATTGTGATGTCATTATGGGGTATTGTGATGTTGTTATGGGGTATTGTGATATCATTATGGGGTATTGTGATGTCCTTATGGGGTATTGTGATGTCGTTATGGGGTATTGTGATGTCATTATGGGGTATTGTGATGTCGTTATGGGGTATTGTGATGTCGTTATGGGGTATTGTGATGTCATTATGGGGTATTGTGATGTTGTTATGGGGTATTGTGATGTTGTTATGGGGTATTGTGATGTCGTTGTGGGGTATTGTGATGTCGTTATGGGGTATTGTGATGTCATTATGGGGTATTGTGATGTCATTATGGGGTATTGTGATATCATTATGGGGTATTGTGATGTCATTATGGGGTATTGTGATGTCGTTATGGGGTATTGTGATGTCGTTATGGGGTATTGTGATGTCTTTATGGGGTATTGTGATGTCGTTATGGGGTATTGTGATGTTGTTATGGGGTATTGTGATGTCATTATGGGGTATTGTGATGTCATTATGGGGTATTGTGATGTCGTTATGGGGTATTTTGTGTAGATTGATGAGGGGGAAAAAAACTATTGAATCCATTTTAGAATAAGACTGTAACGTAACAAGATGTGTGGAAAAACGTCTAGAGGTTCTGAAAATGTACTGAATGTTACTGTAGTTAACCGTTGTGCCAGGCTTGTGCCAGGCTTGTGCCAGGCTTGTGCCAGGCTTGTGCCAGGCTTGTGCCAGGCTTGTGCCAGGCTCCAGGTTTAAACTGCTACATAGGGGTGTAGTGATGTGTGGAGAAGGGAGTGACTCAAACGTTTCCAAAGAAAATCCAGAATATCCTGCCCGGTGAAGGAAAGGCACCCTGTGTGAATATTTCTGTTTTTATATATATATATATATATATATATTATTATATATATTTTTTAATCAGTTTTCCTATAGTTTTAGGCTTTCACCCTCAAAACACAGTTTGTTTTTTTTTATTGAAAAATTACAACAAAATGATGTTGCAAAAGAAACCACATCAAGAGGCCATTTTTGAGGTCTGGGAAAAAAAAAAAAAAATCAAATATTTTTTTGTAGAGGGTGTAGTTACCCTTTAATTAAATTTTGCACGAAACCTTTTTTCTTTAGCTAGTGGTGCTTCTGTACTGTGTGTGTACAATATAGGCTACATGTGAATGCAGAGATAGCAAAACAATCATTCTGATAGGTAGGCCTACTTCGCAGTCAACATTTAATTGGTAAGGGGTTTTTTTAGGGGGTAAAGTCTGTAGAAATGTTATTTTAAACAGCTGCATGATGACTGAATTCGCGACATTGCAAAGATTCAACCGAAGACTTCAGACGTAAACTTCTTCAATACCCCTGGTTTACATTGTTGCCTTAAATTAGTATTTTACTGGTAGATGTCATCGGTGGAAACGTCTTTCCGTTTCCTAGCGGTTACCGATGTCGTTTAAGTTCTGTGAGCTGCTCCATCACGGACCAACCAGTTGAGAGCCGCGCGCTCTTTGTCTCGCTGCCTGATATTCCTGCTGAAACAAGCGACGTGTGCAGCACGTGACATACTTCACCTGTTTTGCGATCGTGTGGACAGGCTACTTCGGTTAACATCTGCTAACCATGTGTTTGTGACCAATACGATTTATTTGAATTTGATTTGATCCCTTAACTTAACCATTCAGAATGAGTTCCTTAATGTTTAAACCCTATCCCAAACCTTAACCATTCAGAATGAGTTCCTTAACGTTTAAACCCTATCCCAAACCTTAACCATTCAGAATGAGTTCCTTAATGTTTAAACCCTATCCCAAACCTTAACCATTCAGAATGAGTTCCTTAATGTTTAAACCCTATCCCAAACCTTAACCATTCAGAATGAGTTCCTTAATGTTTAAACCCTATCCCAAACCTTAACCATTCAGAATGAGTTCCTTAATGTTTAAACCCTATCCCAAACCTTAACCATTCAGAATGAGTTCCTTAATGTTTAAACCCTATCCCAAACCTTAAACATTCAGAATGAATTCCTTAACTTAATGTTTAAACCCTATCCCAAACCTTAACCATTCAGAATGAGTTCCTTAACTTAATGGTTAAACCCTATCCCAAACCTTAAACATTCAGAATGAATTCCTTAACTTAATGTTTAAACCCTATCTCAAACCTTAACCATTCAGAATGAGTTCCTTAACTTCATGTTTAAACCCTATCCCAAACCTTAACCATTCAGAATGAGTTCCTTAACTTAATGGTTAAACCCTATCCCAAACCCTAACCCTTCATAATGAGTTCATTAACTTAACCCTTAACTTCAAAATGTGACGTTTGGAGAAATGGTATGATTCCAGAGCATCAGGAGTCAACCCAGGGTGTCAAAAACACTTCAAAATGTGAGGTTTGGAGAAATGGTATGATTCCAGAGCATCAGGAGTCAACCCAGGGTGTCAAAAACACTTCAAAATGTGACGTTTGGAGAAATGGTATGATTCCAGAGCATCAGGAGTCAACCCAGGGTGTCAAAAACACTTCAAAATGTGACGTTTGGAGAAATGGTATGATTCCAGAGCATCAGGAGTCAACCCAGGGTGTCAAAAACACTTCAAAATGTGACGTTTGGAGAAATGGTATGATTCCAGAGCATCAGGAGTCAACCCAGGGTGTCAAAAACACTTCAAAATGTGACGTTTGGAGAAATGGTATGATTCCAGAGCATCAGGAGTCAACCCAGGGTGTCAAAAACACTTCAAAATGTGACGTTTGGAGAAATGGTATGATTCCAGAGCATCAGGAGTCAACCCAGGGTGTCAAAAACACTTCAAAATGTGACGTTTGGAGAAATGGTATGATTCCAGAGCACCAGGAGTCAACCCAGGGTGTCAAAAACACTTCAAAATGTGACGTTTGGAGAAATGGTATGATTCCAGAGCATCAGGAGTCAACCCAGGGTGTCAAAAAAACTTCAAAATTGAACGTTTCGGAGAAAGTGGATGAAAGTCTGATTCTGCAGTGAAACTGTGACAGAGACTTCAGCCACGCAGAAGATGAAGCCGTCGGCCTGCAATTACAATTCTGAATAACGACACAGCTTATTTAAACTTCTCTGTGGAAAAGAGGCCGCGATACCCATCATGTTGACACGCTTCTCAGTTTGCTGAAATATGACTGGTTTCACATTTGTCTCTAGCGATCAATCATTTACATTTTTTTTTTTTAAACCTTTAGTTACCTAGGCATGTCAGTTAAGAACAAATTCTTATTTACAATGACGGCCTACACCGGGCCGAACCCCGGACGACGCTGGGCCAATTGTGAGCCGTCCTATAGGACTCCAAATCACGGCCGGTTGTGATACAGCCTGGAATCGAACCAGGGTCTGTAGTGACATTCATACAATGTTTAAGTTTCACAGGATATTCCGTTAACAACTGGACTGCTTTTCTGTTTTCGGGAACACATCTGACCTGCTGTTAGATTAGTGGGTAGGAAGGTCCAGTCTCTCCAGACTGATATCTGACCTGCTGTTAGATTAGTGGGTAGGAAGGTCTCTCCAGACTGATATCTGACTTGCTGTTAGATTAGTGGGTAGGAAGGTCCAGTCTCTCCAGACTGATATCTGACCTGTTGTTAGACTAGTTGGTAGGAAGGTCCAGTCTCTCCAGACTGATATCTGACCTGCTGTTAGATTAGTGGGTAGGAAGGTCCAGTCTCTCCAGACTGATATCTGACCTGCTGTTAGATTAGTGGGTAGGAAGGTCTCTCCAGACTGATATCTGACCTGCTGTTAGATTAGTGGGTAGGAAGGTCCAGTCTCTCCAGACTGATATCTGACCTGCTGTTAGATTAGTGGGTAGGAAGGACCAGTCTCTCCAGGTTGATATCTGACCTGCTGTTAGATTAGTGGGTAGGAAGGTCCAGTCTCTCCAGACTGATATCTGACCTGCTGTTAGATTAGTGGGTAGGAAGGTCTCTCCAGACTGATATCTGACCTGCTGTTAGATTAGTGGGTAGGAAGGTCCAGTCTCTCCAGACTGATATCTGACCTGCTGTTAGATTAGTGGGTAGGAAGGACCAGTCTCTCCAGGTTGATATCTAACCTGCTGTTAGATTAGTGGGTAGGAAGGTCCAGTCTCTCCAGACTGATATCTGACCTGCTGTTAGATTAGTGAGTAGGAAGGTCCAGTCTCTCCAGACTGATATCTGACCTGCTGTTAGATTAGTGGGTAGGAAGGGCCAGTCTCTCCAGGCTGATTTCTGACCTGCTGTTAGATTTGTGGGTAGGAAGGGCCAGTCTCTCCAGACTGACATCTGACCTGCTGTTAGACTAGTGGGTAGGAAGGGCCAGTCTCTCCAGACTGATATTTGACCTGCTGTTAGATTAGTGGGTAGGAAGGTCCAGTCTGCTGCTAGATTACACTCTCAGTGTCTGTATACAACACATAGGTGACACACACACACACACTGACACACACACACACACACACACACACACACACACACCCCCACTCGTACACACAGCACAGCTTGTGCCGTGATGAGTAAGACAACGTTAGCAGGATGGCGACACAACAAACAGAGACAGTCCTAGTTGGACAAGAGGTCGCTGATTTCACTCCAATCCCCCAATGATTTAATAGCACATCATAAACTGGGTGGTTTGAGCCCTGAATGCTGATTGGCTGACAGCCGTGTTAATATCAGACTGTATACCACGGGGTTTGACATAACATGTATTTTTACTGCTCTAATTACGTTGGTAACCAGATTATAATGGTAATAAGGCACCTGGGGGGTTTGTGGTATATGGACCAATATACCACGGTTAAGGGGCTGTATCCAGGCACTCCGTGTTGCGTCGTGCGTAAGAACAGCCCTTAGCCGTGGTATATTGGCCGTATACCACACCTTCTCGTGCATTATTGCCTAATTATATAGAATATAACACCGGGGAGGCAGGGTAGCCTAGTGGTTAGAGTGTTGGACTAGTAACCGAAAGGTTGCAAGTTCAAATCCCCGAGTTGACAAGGTACAAATCTGTCGTTCTGCCCCATAACAAGGCAGTTAACCCACTGCTCCTAGGCCGTCATTGAAAATAAGAATTTGTTCTTAACTGACTTCCCCAGTTAAATAAAGGTTAAATAAATACAAAATAAAGCACTATGTTGTGTAGGGCAGATAGTGTTCAGCCCTGTCTCCTGTCCTGTTGTATAAACGGCCTTCATTTTGCTGGACCCCAGCTGTTGCCTTGACAGGAACTAATGGGGATCCATAATAAACCCCAGGAAGAGTAGCTGCTGCCTTGGCAGGAACTAATGGGGATCCATAATAAGAGTAGCTGCTGCCTTAGCAGGAACTAATGGGGATCCATAATAAACCCCAGGAAGAGTAGCTGCTGCCTTGGCAGGAACTAATGGGGATCCATAATAAACCCCAGGAAGAGTAGCTGCTGCCTTGGCAGGAACTAATGGGGATCCATAATAAACTCCAGGAAGAGTATCTGCTGCCTTGACAGGACCTAATGGGGATCCATAATAAACCCCAGGAAGAGTAGCTGCTGCCTTGGCAGGAACTAATGGGGGATCCATAATAAACCCCAGGAAGAGTAGCTGCTGGCTTGGCAGGAACTAATGGGGATCCATAATAAACCCCAGGAAGAGTAGCTGCTGCCTTGACAGGACCTAATGGGGATCCATAATAAACCCCAGGAAGAGTAGCTGCTGCCTTGGCAGGAACTAATGGGGGATCCATAATAAACCCCAGGAAGAGTAGCTGCTGCCTTGACAGGAACTAATGGGGATCCATAATAAACCCCAGGAAGAGTTGCTGCTGCCTTGGCAGGAACTAATGGGGATCCATAATAAACCCCAGGAAGAGTTGCTGCTGCCTTGGCAGGAACTAATGGGGATCCATAATAAACCCCAGGAAAAGTAGCTGCTGCCTTGGCAGGAACTAATGGGGATGCATAATAAACCACAGGAAGAGTAGCTGCTGCCTTGGCAGGAACTAATGGGGATCCATAATAAACCCCAGGAAAAGTAGCTGCTGCCTTGGCAGGAACTAATGGGGATCCATAATAAACCACAGGAAGAGTAGCTGATGCCTTGGCAGGAACTAATAGGGATCCACAATAAACCCCAGGAAGAATAGCTGCTGCCTTGGCAGGAACTAATGGGGATCCATAATAAACCCCAGGAAGAGTAGCTGCTGCCTTGGCAGGAACTAATGGGGATCCATAATAAACCCCAGGAAGAGTAGCTGCTGCCTTGACAGGAACTAATGGGGATCCATAATAAACCCCAGGAAGAGTTGCTGCTGCCTTGGCAGGAACTAATGGGGATCCATAATAAACCCCAGGAAGAGTTGCTGCTGCCTTGGCAGGAACTAATGGGGATCCATAATAAACCCCAGGAAAAGTAGCTGCTGCCTTGGCAGGAACTAATGGGGATGCATAATAAACCACAGGAAGAGTAGCTGCTGCCTTGGCAGGAACTAATGGGGATCCATAATAAGCCCCAGGAAAAGTAGCTGCTGCCTTGGCAGGAACTAATGGGGATCCATAATAAACCCCAGGAAAAGTAGCTTCTGCCTTGGCAGGAACTAATGGGGATCCATAATAAACCACAGGAAGAGTAGCTGATGCCTTGGCAGGAACTAATGGGGGATCCATAATAAACCCCAGGAAGAGTAGCTGCTGCCTTGGCAGGAACTAATGGGGATCCATAATAAGCCCCAGGAAAAGTAGCTGCTGCCTTGGCAGGACCTAATGGGGATCCATAATAAACCCCAGGAAGAGTAGCTGCTGCCTTGGCAGGAACTAATGGGGGATCCATAATAAACCCCAGGAAGAGTAGCTGCTGCCTTGACAGGAACTAATGGGGATCCATAATAAACCCCAGGAAGAGTTGCTGCTGCCTTGGCAGGAACTAATGGGGATCCATAATAAACCCCAGGAAGAGTTGCTGCTGCCTTGGCAGGAACTAATGGGGATCCATAATAAACCCCAGGAAAAGTAGCTGCTGCCTTGGCAGGAACTAATGGGGATGCATAATAAACCACAGGAAGAGTAGCTGCTGCCTTGGCAGGAACTAATGGGGATCCATAATAAACCCCAGGAAAAGTAGCTGCTGCCTTGGCAGGAACTAATGGGGATCCATAATAAACCACAGGAAGAGTAGCTGATGCCTTGGCAGGAACTAATAGGGATCCACAATAAACCCCAGGAAGAATAGCTGCTGCCTTGGCAGGAACTAATGGGGATCCATAATAAACCCCAGGAAGAGTAGCTGCTGCCTTGGCAGGAACTAATGGGGATCCATAATAAACCCCAGGAAGAGTAGCTGCTGCCTTGACAGGAACTAATGGGGATCCATAATAAACCCCAGGAAGAGTTGCTGCTGCCTTGGCAGGAACTAATGGGGATCCATAATAAACCCCAGGAAGAGTTGCTGCTGCCTTGGCAGGAACTAATGGGGATCCATAATAAACCCCAGGAAAAGTAGCTGCTGCCTTGGCAGGAACTAATGGGGATGCATAATAAACCACAGGAAGAGTAGCTGCTGCCTTGGCAGGAACTAATGGGGATCCATAATAAGCCCCAGGAAAAGTAGCTGCTGCCTTGGCAGGAACTAATGGGGATCCATAATAAACCACAGGAAGAGTAGCTGATGCCTTGGCAGGAACTAATAGGGATCCACAATAAACCCCAGGAAGAATAGCTGCTGCCTTGGCAGGAACTAATGGGGATCCATAATAAACCCCAGGAAGAGTAGCTGCTACCTTGGCAGGAACTAATGGGGATCCATAATAAACCCCAGGAAGAGTAGCTGCTGCCTTGGCAGGAACTAATGGGGATCCATAATAAACCCCAGGAAAAGTAGCTGCTGCCTTGGCAGGAACTAATGGGGATCCATAATAAACCCCAGGAAGAGTAGCTGCTGCCTTGGCAGGAAATAATGGGGATCCATAATAAACCCCAGGAAGAGTAGCTGCTGCCTTGGCAGGAAATAATGGGGATCCATAATAAACCCCAGGAAGAGTAGCTGCTGCCTTGGCAGGAACTAATGGGGATCTATAATAAACCCCAGGAAGAGTAGCTGCTGCCTTGACAGGAACTAATGGGGATCCATAATAAACCCCAGGAAGAGTAGCTGCTGCCTTGACAGGAACTAATGGGGATCCATAATAAACCCCAGGAAGAGTAGCTGCTGCCTTGGCAGGAAATAATGGGGATCCATAATAAACCCCAGGAAGAGTAGCTGCTGCCTTGGCAGGATGGGTCTGTCTGGTAAAAACAGAGACAGCAGTGACCTCTAGTGGTCGACCTAGGAGCATGCTCTCTGTCATGATCTCTGCCGTGCTGAGGGATAAGGCTGTTTGTAACCTTTAAAAAAAAACGAATTAAAAGGTTTTAAAAAAAAGTTATCGTAGCGACACGTTGACTACGTTAAAGGTGTAGAGATAGTATGTGTGTGCGGGACGTACTATCTCTGCTATCTCTTTTTTCTTCCACAATGTGTATTTTTGCGCATTATAACCCCCCCAGCACCACAAATCTGATAAACTTGGTAGCTAGTCTTCTCAAGTCTGTGTGTAACCTAAACACACCCGACCAAACACCTGGCAAAATAGTTTTTGGGGGGATGTAATAACTGTTCAGAATCAGATTCAAATTCAATGTAGACGTGATGACGTCTTCCCTCTACGATCAACACGAGGGTTGGGTGAAATTCCTGGTCTGTGATTGGCCGAGACGCCTTGTCCATCATACTCAGTAGACCGGGCTTGGAGGAACAGGTTGAGACGTTTACAAACTGCGAAATCATCCAACATCATACAACGCGGTTACACTACAAACACAAACTGGTGAGTACAGCAGGTCCGTGACGTTTCAATGTTGTGGGTTTTTTGTGTGGTTTTTAAACGTTGTATTTTGTTGTGTTTACCGAGACTGAGCGCAAATCAAAATCTGTGCGTCCGTCCGCTCATCAGCAGACGGCGCGCTGAGCGCATCCGGGAGTCAGGAGAGGAAAGCTGGAATACTGAATACCGTTTATAACGTGTCTCTGTTTTACAGGCCTTTATTATGTGGATGATGAGTCCTTCATTGCTTTCATTCTGAACCATATTTTATGTTCTGTTTTCTGATCTTATGGTATGATGTGTTGTCATAACATAACGCATCACAACGCATCATTACACAACACACCATAACACAACATATCATATATAAACATAACACATAATACATCATATCATAATATAACGTGTTATGATATATGATGTATTATGATGTGTTATGATGTATTATGTTATGATGTATTATGTTATGATGTGTTATGATGTGTTATGATGTATTATGTTATGATGTATTATGATGTGTTATGTTATGATGTATTATGATGTGTTATGATGTGTTATGATGTGTTATGATGTGTTATGATGTATTATGATGTGTTATGATGTGTTATGATGTATTATGATGTGTTATGATGTGTTATGATGTATTATGTTATGATGTATTATGATGTGTTATGATGTGTTATGATGTATTATGATGTGTTATGATGTGTTATGATGTATTATGATGTGTTATGATGTGTTATGATGTATTATGATGTGTTATGATGTGTTATGATGTGTTATGATGTGTTATGATGTGTTATGATGTATTATGATGTGTTATGATGTATTATGTTATGATGTATTATGATGTGTTATGATGTGTTATGATGTATTATGATGTGTTATGATGTGTTATGATGTGTTATGATGTATTATGATGTGTTATGATGTGTTATGATGTGTTATGTTGTGTTATGATGTGTTATGATGTATTATGATGTGTTATGATGTATTATGTTATGATGTATTATGTTATGATGTGTTATGATGTGTTATGATGTATTATGTTATGATGTATTATGTTATGATGTGTTATGATGTGTTATGATGTGTTATGATGTATTATGATGTATTATGTTATGATGTATTATGATGTGTTATGATGTGTTATGATGTGTTATGATGTATTATGTTATGATGTATTATGTTATGATGTGTTATGATGTGTTATGATGTGTTATGATGTATTATGATGTATTATGTTATGATGTATTATGTTATGATGTGTTATGATGTGTTATGATGTGTTATGATGTATTATGATGTGTTATGATGTGTTATGATGTGTTATGATGTATTATGATGTATTATGATGTGTTATGATGTATTATGATGTATTATGATGTGTTATGATGTATTATGATGTGTTATGATGTATTATGTTGTGTTATGATGTGTTATGATGTATTATGATGTGTTATGATGTATTATGTTATGATGTATTATGTTATGATGTGTTATGATGTGTTATGATGTGTTATGATGTATTATGATGTATTATGTTATGATGTATTATGTTATGATGTGTTATGATGTGTTATGATGTGTTATGATGTATTATGATGTATTATGTTATGATGTATTATGTTATGATGTATTATGTTATGATGTATTATGTTATGATGTATTATGTTGTGTTATGATGTATTATGTTATGATGTATTATGTTATGATGTGTTATGATGTATTATGTTATGATGTGTTATGATGTGTTATGATGTGTTATGATGTGTTATGTTATGTTGTATTATGTTATGATGTGTTATGATGTGTTATGATGTGTTATGATGTGTTATGATGTATTATGATGTGTTATGATGTATTATGTTATGATGTGTTATGATGTATTATGTTATGATGTGTTATGATGTGTTATGATGTATTATGATATGATGTGTTATGATGTGTTATGTTATGATGTATTATGTTATGATGTGTTATGATGTGTTATGATGTGTTATGATGTGTTATGTTATGTTGTATTATGTTATGATGTATTATGTTATGATGTATTATGTTATGATGTATTATGATGTATTATGTTATGATGTATTATGATGTGTTATGATGTGTTATGATGTGTTATGATGTATTATGCTATGATGTATTATGATGTGTTATGATGTGTTATGATGTGTTATGATGTATTATGTTATGATGTGTTATGATGTATTATGTTATGATGTATTATGTTATGATGTGTTATGATGTATTATGATGTGTTATGTTATGATGTGTTTTGATGTGTTATGTTATGATGTGTTGTGTTATGATGTGTTATGATGTGTTATGATGTGTTGTGTTATGATGTGTTGTGTTATGATGTGTTATGATGTGTTATGATGTGTTATGTTATGATGTGTTTTGATGTGTTATGTTATGATGTGTTATGATGTGTTATGATGTATTATGTTATGATGTGTTATGATGTATTATGTTATGATGTGTTATGATGTGTTATGATGTATTATGATATGATGTGTTATGATGTGTTATGTTATGATGTATTATGATGTGTTATGATGTATTATGTTATGATGTATTATGTTATGATGTATTATGATGTGTTATGATGTGTTATGATGTATTATGTTATGATGTGTTATGATGTATTATGTTATGATGTGTTATGATGTATTATGATGTGTTATGATGTATTATGATGTATTATGTTATGATGTGTTATGATGTATTATGTTATGATGTATTATGTTATGATGTATTATGTTATGATGTGTTATGATGTATTATGTTATGATGTGTTATGATGTGTTATGATGTATTATGTTATGATGTATTATGTTATGATGTATTATGATGTGTTATGATGTGTTATGATGTATTATGTTATGATGTGTTATGATGTGTTATGATGTATTATGATGTATTATGTTATGATGTGTTATGATGTATTATGTTATGATGTATTATGTTATGATGTATTATGTTATGATGTGTTATGATGTATTATGTTATGATGTATTATGATGTATTATGTTATGATGTATTATGTTATGATGTATTATGTTATGATGTGTTATGATGTGTTATGATGTATTATGATGTGTTATGATGTATTATGTTATGATGTGTTATGTTATGTGTTATGATGTATTATGTTATGATGTGTTATGATGTATTATGTTATGATGTATTATGTTATGATGTATTATGTTATGATGTGTTATGATGTGTTATGATGTGTTATGATGTATTATGTTATGATGTGTTATGATGTATTATGTTATGATGTATTATGTTATGATGTGTTATGATGTGTTATGATGTGTTATGATGTATTATGTTATGATGTGTTATGATGTATTATGTTATGATGTGTTATGATGTGTTATGATGTATTATGATATGATGTGTTATGATGTGTTATGTTATGATGTATTATGATGTGTTATGATGTATTATGTTATGATGTATTATGTTATGATGTGTTATGATGTGTTATGATGTATTATGTTATGATGTGTTATGATGTATTATGATGTGTTATGATGTATTATGTTATGATGTGTTATGATGTGTTATGATGTATTATGATGTATTATGTTATGATGTGTTATGATGTATTATGATGTGTTATGATGTATTATGTTATGATGTATTATGATGTGTTATGATGTGTTATGATGTATTATGTTATGATGTATTATGTTATGATGTATTATGTTATGATGTGTTATGATGTATTATGATGTGTTATGATGTGTTATGATGTGTTATGATGTGTTATGATGTGTTATGATGTATTATGTTATGATGTGTTATGATGTATTATGATGTATTATGTTATGATGTGTTATGATGTATTATGTTATGATGTGTTATGATGTGTTATGATGTATTATGTTATGCTGTGTTATGATGTATTATGATGTGTTATGATGTATTATGTTATGATGTGTTATGATGTATTATGATGTGTTATGATGTATTATGTTATGATGTGTTATGATGTATTATGATGTGTTATGATGTATTATGTTATGATGTGTTATGATGTATTATGATGTGTTATGATGTATTATGTTATGATGTGTTATGATGTATTATGTTATGATGTATTATGTTATGATGTGTTATGTTATGATGTGTTATGATGTGTTATGATGTATTATGTTATGATGTGTTATGTTATGATGTATTATGTTATGATGTGTTATGATGTGTTATGATGTGTTATGATGTGTTATGATGTATTATGATGTGTTATGATGTATTATGATGTGTTATGATGTATTATGTTATGATGTATTATGTTATGATGTATTATGATGTATTATGTTATGATGTATTATGTTATGATGTATTATGATGTATTATGTTATGATGTATTATGTTATGATGTATTATGTTATGATGTGTTATGATGTATTATGTTGTGTTATGATGTATTATGTTATGATGTATTATGTTATGATGTATTATGTTATGATGTGTTATGATGTGTTATGATGTATTATGATGTGTTATGATGTATTATGTTATGATGTGTTGTGTTATGATGTGTTATGATGTATTATGTTATGATGTGTTATGATGTATTATGTTATGATGTATTATGATGTATTATGTTATGATGTATTATGTTATGATGTGTTATGATGTGTTATGTTATGATGTATTGTGTTATGATGTATTATGATGTGTTATGATGTATTATGATGTGTTATGATGTATTATGTTATGATGTGTTATGATGTGTTATGATGTATTATGATGTGTTATGATGTGTTATGATGTGTTATGATGTGTTATGATGTATTATGTTATGATGTGTTATGATGTGTTATGATGTATTATGATGTGTTATGATGTGTTATGATGTATTGTGTTATGATGTATTATGATGTATTGTGTTATGATGTGTTATGATGTATTGTGTTATGATGTATTATGATGTGTTATGATGTGTTATGATGTGTTATGATGTGTTATGATGTGTTATGATGTATTATGTTATGATGTGTTATGATGTATTATGATGTATTATGTTATGATGTGTTATGATGTGTTATGATGTGTTATGTTATGATGTATTGTGTTATGATGTATTATGATGTATTATGTTATGATGTATTGTGTTATGATGTGTTATGTTATGATGTATTATGTTATGATGTATTATGATGTGTTATGATGTATTATGTTATGATGTATTATGTTATGATGTGTTATGATGTGTTATGATGTGTTATGATGTGTTATGATGTGTTATGATGTGTTATGATGTATTATGATGTATTATGTTATGATGTGTTATGATGTATTATGTTATGATGTATTATGTTATGATGTGTTATGATGTATTATGATGTATTATGATGTATTATGATGTATTATGATGTGTTATGATGTGTTATGATGTATTATGTTATGATGTGTTATGTTATGATGTATTATGATGTATTATGATGTATTATGATGTGTTATGATGTATTATGTTATGATGTATTATGATGTATTATGATGTATTATGATGTGTTATGATGTATTATGTTATGATGTATTATGTTATGATGTATTATGATGTATTATGATGTATTATGATGTATTATGTTATGATGTATTATGATGTATTATGATGTATTATGTTATGATGTATTATGATGTATTATGTTATGATGTATTATGATGTATTATGTTATGATGTATTATGATGTATTATGATGTATTATGTTATGATGTATTATGATGTATTATGATGTATTATGTTATGATGTATTATGTTATGATGTGTTATGTTATGATGTGTTATGATGTGTTATGATGTATTATGTTATGATGTGTTATGTTATGATGTATTATGTTATGATGTGTTATGATGTGTTATGATGTGTTATGATGTGTTATGATGTATTATGATGTGTTATGATGTATTATGATGTGTTATGATGTATTATGTTATGATGTATTATGTTATGATGTATTATGTTATGATGTATTATGATGTGTTATGATGTATTATGTTATGATGTATTATGATGTATTATGTTATGATGTATTATGTTATGATGTATTATGATGTATTATGATGTATTATGTTATGATGTATTATGTTATGATGTATTATGTTATGATGTATTATGATGTATTATGTTATGATGTATTATGTTATGATGTATTATGTTATGATGTGTTATGATGTGTTATGATGTATTATGATGTGTTATGATGTATTATGTTATGATGTGTTGTGTTATGATGTGTTATGATGTATTATGTTATGATGTGTTATGATGTATTATGTTATGATGTATTATGATGTATTATGTTATGATGTATTATGTTATGATGTGTTATGATGTGTTATGTTATGATGTATTGTGTTATGATGTATTATGATGTGTTATGATGTATTATGATGTGTTATGATGTATTATGTTATGATGTGTTATGATGTGTTATGATGTATTATGTTATGATGTGTTATGATGTGTTATGATGTATTATGATGTGTTATGATGTGTTATGATGTGTTATGATGTGTTATGATGTGTTATGATGTGTTATGTTATGATGTATTATGATGTATTATGATGTGTTATGATGTGTTATGATGTGTTATGATGTATTATGATGTGTTATGATGTGTTATGATGTATTGTGTTATGATGTATTATGATGTATTGTGTTATGATGTGTTATGATGTATTGTGTTATGATGTATTATGATGTGTTATGATGTGTTATGATGTGTTATGATGTGTTATGATGTATTATGTTATGATGTGTTATGATGTATTATGATGTATTATGTTATGATGTGTTATGATGTGTTATGATGTGTTATGTTATGATGTATTGTGTTATGATGTGTTATGTTATGATGTATTATGTTATGATGTATTATGATGTATTATGTTATGATGTATTGTGTTATGATGTGTTATGTTATGATGTATTATGTTATGATGTATTATGATGTGTTATGATGTATTATGTTATGATGTATTATGTTATGATGTGTTATGATGTGTTATGATGTGTTATGATGTGTTATGATGTGTTATGATGTGTTATGATGTATTATGATGTATTATGTTATGATGTGTTATGATGTATTATGTTATGATGTATTATGTTATGATGTGTTATGATGTATTATGATGTATTATGATGTATTATGATGTATTATGATGTGTTATGATGTGTTATGATGTATTATGTTATGATGTGTTATGTTATGATGTATTATGATGTATTATGATGTGTTATGATGTATTATGTTATGATGTATTATGATGTATTATGATGTATTATGATGTGTTATGATGTATTATGTTATGATGTATTATGTTATGATGTATTATGATGTATTATGATGTATTATGATGTATTATGTTATGATGTATTATGATGTATTATGATGTATTATGTTATGATGTATTATGATGTATTATGTTATGATGTATTATGATGTATTATGATGTATTATGTTATGATGTATTATGATGTATTATGATGTATTATGTTATGATGTATTATGATGTATTATGTTATGATGTGTTGTGTTATGATGTATTATGTTATGATGTATTATGTTATGATGTGTTATGATGTATTATGTTGTGTTATGATGTATTATGATGTGTTATGATGTATTATGTTATGATGTATTATGTTATGATGTGTTATGATGTGTTATGATGTATTATGATGTATTATGATGTATTATGATGTGTTATGATGTATTATGATGTGTTATGATGTGTTATGATGTGTTATGATGTGTTATGATGTATTATGATGTATTATGATGTGTTATGATGTATTATGTTATGATGTATTATGTTATGATGTATTATGATGTATTATGATGTATTATGATGTGTTATGATGTATTATGTTATGATGTATTATGATGTATTATGTTATGATGTGTTATGTTGTATTATGTTATGATGTGTTATGATGTGTTATGATGTGTTATGTTGTATTATGTTATGATGTGTTATGATGTGTTATGATGTGTTATGATGTGTTATGATGTATTATGATGTATTATGATGTATTATGATGTATTATGATGTGTTATGATGTATTATGTTATGATGTATTATGTTATGATGTATTATGTTATGATGTATTGTGTTATGATGTGTTATGATGTATTATGATGTATTATGATGTGTTATGATGTGTTATGATGTATTATGATGTATTATGTTATGATGTATTATGTTATGATGTATTATGATGTGTTATGATGTATTATGTTATGATGTATTATGATGTATTATGTTATGTTGTATTATGTTATGATGTGTTATGTTATGATGTGTTATGATGTGTTATGATGTGTTATGATGTGTTATGATGTGTTATGATGTATTATGATGTATTATGATGTATTATGATGTGTTATGATGTATTATGTTATGATGTATTATGTTATGATGTATTATGATGTATTATGATGTATTATGATGTATTATGTTATGATGTATTATGTTATGATGTGTTATGATGTATTATGTTATGATGTATTATGTTATGATGTATTATGTTATGATGTGTTATGTTATGATGTATTATGTTATGATGTATTATGTTATGATGTATTATGATGTATTATGTTATGATGTGTTATGTTGTATTATGTTATGATGTGTTATGATGTGTTATGATGTGTTATGTTGTATTATGTTATGATGTGTTATGATGTGTTATGATGTATTATGTTATGATGTATTATGTTATGATGTATTATGTTATGATGTATTATGTTATGATGTGTTATGATGTGTTATGTTATGTTGTATTATGTTATGATGTATTATGTTATGATGTATTGTGTTATGATGTGTTATGATGTATTATGATGTATTATGATGTATTATGATGTATTATGTTATGATGTATTATGTTATGATGTATTATGATGTGTTATGATGTATTATGTTATGATGTATTATGATGTGTTATGTTATGATGTGTTATGATGTATTATGTTATGATGTATTATGATGTATTATGTTATGATGTGTTATGATGTGTTATGTTATGTTGTATTATGTTATGATGTATTATGTTATGATGTATTGTGTTATGATGTGTTATGATGTATTATGATGTATTATGATGTATTATGTTATGATGTGTTATGATGTGTTATGATGTGTTATGATGTATTATGATGTATTATGTTATGATGTGTTATGATGTGTTATGTTATGTTGTATTATGTTATGATGTATTATGTTATGATGTATTGTGTTATGATGTGTTATGATGTATTATGATGTATTATGATGTGTTATGATGTGTTATGATGTATTATGATGTATTATGTTATGATGTATTATGTTATGATGTATTATGTTATGATGTATTATGTTATGATGTATTATGTTATGATGTGTTATGATGTGTTATGATGTATTATGATGTGTTATGATGTATTATGTTATGATGTGTTGTGTTATGATGTGTTATGATGTATTATGTTATGATGTGTTATGATGTATTATGTTATGATGTATTATGATGTATTATGTTATGATGTATTATGTTATGATGTGTTATGATGTGTTATGTTATGATGTATTGTGTTATGATGTATTATGATGTGTTATGATGTATTATGATGTGTTATGATGTATTATGTTATGATGTGTTATGATGTGTTATGATGTATTATGATGTGTTATGATGTGTTATGATGTGTTATGATGTGTTATGATGTATTATGTTATGATGTGTTATGATGTGTTATGATGTATTATGATGTGTTATGATGTGTTATGATGTATTGTGTTATGATGTATTATGATGTATTGTGTTATGATGTGTTATGATGTATTGTGTTATGATGTATTATGATGTGTTATGATGTGTTATGATGTGTTATGATGTGTTATGATGTGTTATGATGTATTATGTTATGATGTGTTATGATGTATTATGATGTATTATGTTATGATGTGTTATGATGTGTTATGATGTGTTATGTTATGATGTATTGTGTTATGATGTGTTATGTTATGATGTATTATGTTATGATGTATTATGATGTATTATGTTATGATGTATTGTGTTATGATGTGTTATGTTATGATGTATTATGTTATGATGTATTATGATGTGTTATGATGTATTATGTTATGATGTATTATGTTATGATGTGTTATGATGTGTTATGTTATGATGTATTGTGTTATGATGTATTATGATGTGTTATGATGTATTATGATGTGTTATGATGTATTATGTTATGATGTGTTATGATGTGTTATGATGTATTATGATGTGTTATGATGTGTTATGATGTGTTATGATGTGTTATGATGTATTATGTTATGATGTGTTATGATGTGTTATGATGTATTATGATGTGTTATGATGTGTTATGATGTATTGTGTTATGATGTATTATGATGTATTGTGTTATGATGTGTTATGATGTATTGTGTTATGATGTATTATGATGTGTTATGATGTGTTATGATGTGTTATGATGTGTTATGATGTGTTATGATGTATTATGTTATGATGTGTTATGATGTATTATGATGTATTATGTTATGATGTGTTATGATGTGTTATGATGTGTTATGTTATGATGTATTGTGTTATGATGTGTTATGTTATGATGTATTATGATGTATTATGTTATGATGTATTATGATGTATTATGTTATGATGTATTATGTTATGATGTATTATGTTATGATGTATTATGTTATGATGTATTATGATGTATTATGTTATGATGTATTATGTTATGATGTATTATGTTATGATGTATTATGTTATGATGTGTTATGATGTGTTATGATGTATTATGATGTGTTATGATGTGTTATGATGTGTTATGATGTGTTATGATGTATTATGTTATGATGTGTTATGATGTGTTATGATGTATTATGATGTGTTATGATGTGTTATGATGTATTGTGTTATGATGTATTATGATGTATTGTGTTATGATGTGTTATGATGTATTGTGTTATGATGTATTATGATGTGTTATGATGTGTTATGATGTGTTATGATGTGTTATGATGTGTTATGATGTATTATGTTATGATGTGTTATGATGTATTATGATGTATTATGTTATGATGTGTTATGATGTGTTATGATGTGTTATGTTATGATGTATTGTGTTATGATGTGTTATGTTATGATGTATTATGATGTATTATGTTATGATGTATTATGATGTATTATGTTATGATGTATTATGTTATGATGTATTATGTTATGATGTATTATGTTATGATGTATTATGATGTATTATGTTATGATGTATTGTGTTATGATGTGTTATGTTATGATGTATTATGTTATGATGTATTATGATGTGTTATGATGTATTATGTTATGATGTATTATGTTATGATGTGTTATGATGTGTTATGATGTGTTATGATGTGTTATGATGTGTTATGATGTGTTATGATGTATTATGATGTATTATGTTATGATGTGTTATGATGTATTATGTTATGATGTATTATGTTATGATGTGTTATGATGTATTATGATGTATTATGATGTATTATGATGTATTATGATGTGTTATGATGTGTTATGATGTATTATGTTATGATGTATTATGATGTATTATGATGTATTATGATGTGTTATGATGTATTATGTTATGATGTATTATGTTATGATGTATTATGATGTATTATGATGTATTATGATGTATTATGTTATGATGTATTATGATGTATTATGATGTATTATGTTATGATGTATTATGATGTATTATGTTATGATGTATTATGATGTATTATGTTATGATGTATTATGATGTATTATGATGTATTATGTTATGATGTATTATGATGTATTATGATGTATTATGTTATGATGTATTATGATGTATTATGTTATGATGTGTTGTGTTATGATGTATTATGTTATGATGTATTATGTTATGATGTGTTATGATGTATTATGTTGTGTTATGATGTATTATGATGTGTTATGATGTATTATGTTATGATGTATTATGTTATGATGTGTTATGATGTGTTATGATGTGTTATGATGTGTTATGATGTATTATGATGTATTATGATGTATTATGATGTGTTATGATGTGTTATGATGTATTATGTTATGATGTATTATGTTATGATGTATTATGATGTATTATGATGTATTATGATGTGTTATGATGTATTATGTTATGATGTATTATGATGTATTATGTTATGATGTGTTATGTTGTATTATGTTATGATGTGTTATGATGTGTTATGTTATGATGTGTTATGATGTGTTATGTTGTATTATGTTATGATGTATTATGTTATGATGTATTATGTTATGATGTGTTATGATGTGTTATGATGTGTTATGTTATGATGTATTATGTTATGATGTATTATGTTATGATGTGTTATGTTATGATGTGTTATGATGTATTATGTTATGATGTATTATGTTATGATGTATTATGTTATGATGTGTTATGATGTATTATGTTATGATGTGTTATGATGTGTTATGATGTGTTATGATGTATTATGATGTATTATGTTATGATGTATTATGTTATGATGTATTATGTTATGATGTGTTATGTTATGATGTGTTATGATGTATTATGTTATGATGTGTTATGATGTGTTATGTTATGATGTATTATGTTATGATGTATTATGTTATGATGTATTATGTTATGATGTGTTATGATGTGTTATGATGTATTATGTTATGATGTGTTATGATGTGTTATGATGTATTATGTTATGATGTATTATGTTATGATGTATTATGTTATGATGTATTATGATGTGTTATGTTATGATGTGTTATGATGTATTATGTTATGATGTATTATGTTATGATGTATTATGTTATGATGTATTATGTTATGATGTGTTATGTTATGATGTATTATGTTATGATGTATTATGTTATGATGTATTATGTTATGATGTATTATGTTATGATGTATTATGTTATGATGTGTTATGATGTGTTATGATGTGTTTTGATGTGTTATGTTATGATGTGTTGTGTTATGATGTGTTGTGTTATGATGTGTTATGATGTGTTATGATGTGTTATGTTATGATGTGTTTTGATGTGTTATGTTATGATGTGTTATGTTATGATGTGTTATGATGTGTTATGATGTGTTATGATGTGTTATGTGTTATGATGTGTTATGATGTGTTATGATGTGTTATGATGTGTTATGTTGGTAGTAACACTGTTCCAGACAAGTGGATTGATTGATTAACTGTGTGTGTGTTTGGGGGTCCCTGGTTCCGCTGTAGGAAGGTCTGAGTGCAGCGTGGGTGCCCAGGGATAGGCCGTCTGAGGCTGGGGAGCAGAGTGGCCGGTCCCCCCCGGTTATGAACCACACAGAGGGTGGCCTGGTCATCTTCAGCGCCAACTCACACCCCTCCTCCAGGGAGATCAGCAAGAGGATAGGAGAGTCAGTACACACACACACACACACACACACACTCTGGCTTTTCATTGGTCAGCTCTCCCTGTGCTCTCTTTTCATTGGCTATGTCTCCCGTGTGCAGGCGTCTGGGTGTGGCGCTTGGGAAGGTGCAGGTGTACCAGGAAGACAATAGAGGTGAGACTCTGACCCCTGCCTCCTGACCTTCAAACCTCTCTGTCACACGCCATTACCCTCTCACCCATCCCCCCTCACCCTCTCCTCCAGCAGTCTGATCCTCTCCTCCAGCAGTCTGATCCTCTCCCCCAGCAGTCTGATCCTCTCCTCCAGCAGTCTGATCCTCTCCCCCAGCAGTCTGATCCTCTCCCCCAGCAGTCTGATCCTCTCCTCCAGCAGTCTGACCCTCTCCTCCAGCAGTCTGATCCTCTCCTCCAGCAGTCTGATCCTCTCCTCCAGCAGTCTGATCCTCTCCTCCAGCAGTCTGATCCTCTCCCCCAGCAGTCTGATCCTCTCCCCCAGCAGTCTGATCCTCTCCTCCATCAGTCTGATCCTCTCCCCCAGCAGTCTGATCCTCTCCACCAGCAGTCTGATCCTCTCCACCAGCAGTCTGATCCTCTCCTCTAGTGCTCTGTTGTTCTCCTGCTCTTTCTCCTGTTGTAGTTGTCTCACCACTGTCCAGAGTGCAGATATGTCTCTCTCCACCTCCAGCTCTCCAGGTCTGGTTAAGGGGGTGTTGTTGAGCTGGACTGTTGTCTGGGTCTGGTTGAGGGGGTGTTGTTGAGCTGGACTGTTGTCTGGGTCTGGTTGAGGGGGTGTTGTTGTGCTGGACTGTTGTCTGGGTCTGGTTGAGGGGGTGTTGTTGAGCTGGACTGTTGTCTGGGTCTGGTTGAGGGGGTGTTGTTGTGCTGGACTGTTGTCTGGGTCTGTGCTGACTGGAGTGTAATCACCTGCTGTTCCAGCTCCACCTGCCTCACCTCCAGCTGGGTGAATTAATCCTTCATTTTAATGAGGGAGAAGTACTCTGTGCTGGGAGGTTGACTTTCCTCTGGGGGCTGCTCGTCTGTGAGGTTATATAATGAAGAGGTCTGGTCTGACCTAGAGATGGCACCAATAGAGATGGTACTGATAGAGATGGCACTGATAGAGATGGCACTGATAGAGATGGTACTGATAGAGATGGCACTGATAGAGATGGTACTGATAGAGATGGTACTGATAGAGATGGTACTGATAGAGATGGTACTGATAGAGATGGCACTGATAGGATGGCACTGATAGAGATGGTACTGATAGAGATGGTACTGATAGAGATGGTACTGATAGAGATGGCACTGATAGAGATGGTACTGATAGAGATGGTACTGATAGAGATGGTACTGATAGAGATGGCACCGATAGAGATGGTACTGATAGAGATGGCACTGATAGGATGGCACTGATAGAGATGGCACCGATAGAGATGGTACTGATAGAGATGGCACTGATAGAGATGGTACTGATGGAGATGGCATCGATAGAGATGGCACTGATAGAGATGGTACTGATAGAGATGGTACCGATAGAGATGGCACTGATAGAGATGGTACTGATAGAGATGGTACTGATAGAGATGGTACTGATAGAGATGGCACTGATAGAGATGGTACTGATGGAGATGGCATCGATAGAGATGGCACTGATAGAGATGGTACTGATAGAGATGGTACCGATAGAGATGGCAGCAATAGAGATGGCATCGATAGAGATGGCACTGATAGAGATGGCATCGATAGAGATGGCACTGATAGAGATGGTACTGATAGAGATGGTACTGATAGAGATTGCACCAATAGAGACGGCAGCGATAGAGATGGCACCGATAGAGATGGCACCAATAGAGATGTTACCAATAGAGATGGCAGCGATAGAGATGGCACCGATAGAGATGGCATCGATAGAGATGGCGCTGATAGAGATGGCACCGATAGAGATGGCACCGATAGAGATGGTACTCATAGAGATGGTACTGATAGAGATGGCGCCGATAGAGATGGTACTGATAGAGATGGCACCGATGGAGATGGCACCAATAGAGATGGTACTGATAGAGATGGCACTGATAGAGATGGCACCAATAGAGATGGTACTGATAGAGATGGTACTGATAGAGATGGTACTGATAGAGATGGTACTGATAGAGATGGCACCAATAGAGATGGTACTGATAGAGATGGTACTGATAGAGATGGCACCAATAGAGATGGCACCAATAGAGATGGTACTGATAGAGATGGTACTGATAGAGATGGTACTGATAGAGATGGCACCGATAGAGATGACACCGATAGAGATGGCACCGATGGAGATGGCACCAATAGAGATGGTACTGATAGAGATGGCACTGATAGAGATGGCACCAATAGAGATGGTACTGATAGAGATGGTACTGATAGAGATGGTACTGATAGAGATGGTACTGATAGAGATGGCACCAATAGAGATGGTACTGATAGAGATGGTACTGATAGAGATGGCACCAATAGAGATGGCACCAATAGAGATGGTACTGATAGAGATGGTACTGATAGAGATGGTACTGATAGAGATGGCACCGATAGAGATGGTACTGATAGAGATGGTACTGATAGAGATGGTACTGATAGAGATGGCACCGATAGAGATGGTACTGATAGAGATGGCGCTGATAGAGATGGCACCAATAGAGATGGCACCAATAGAGATGGTACTGATAGAGATGGTACTGATAGAGATGGTACTGATAGAGATGGCACCGATAGAGATGGTACTGATAGAGATGGTGCTGATAGAGATGGCACCAATAGAGATGGTACTGATAGAGATGGCACTGATAGAGATGGTACTGATAGAGTTGGTACTGATAGAGATGGCACCAATAGAGATGGTACTGATAGAGATGGCACCAATAGAGATGGTACTGATAGAGATGGCACCAATAGAGATGGTACTGATAGAGATGGCGCTAATAGAGATGGCACCAATAGAGATGACACCGATAGAGATGGTACTGATAGAGATGGTACTGATAGAGATGGCACCAATAGAGATGGCACCGATAGAGATTACACCGATAGAGATGGCACCGATAGAGATGGCACCAATAGAGATGGCACCGATAGAGATGGCACCAATAGAGATGGTACTCATAGAGATGGGGTACTGATAGAGATGGCGCCGATAGAGATGGTACTGATAGAGATGGCACCGATAGAGATGACACCGATAGAGATGGCACCGATAGAGATGGCACCAATAGAGATGGCACCAATAGAGATGGCACCAATAGAGCTGGCACCAATAGAGATGGTACTGATAGAGATGGTACTGATAGAGATGGTACTGATAGAGATGGCACCGATAGAGATGGTACTGATAGAGATGGCGCTGATAGAGATGGTACTGATAGAGTTGGTACTGATAGAGATGGCACCAATAGAGATGGTACTGATAGAGATGGCACCAATAGAGATGGTACTGATAGAGATGGCACTGATAGAGATGGTACTGATAGAGATGGTACTGATAGAGATGGCACCAATAGAGATGGTACTGATAGAGATGGTACTGATAGAGATGGCACTGATAGAGATGGCACCAATAGAGATGGTACTGATAGAGATGGCACCAATAGAGATGGTACTGATAGAGATGGCACTGATAGAGATGGTACTGATAGAGATGGTACTGATAGAGATGGCACCAATAGAGATGGTACTGATAGAGATGGTACTGATAGAGATGGCACTGATAGAGATGGTACTGATAGAGTTGGTACTGATAGAGATGGCACCAATAGAGATGGTACTGATAGAGATGCACCAATAGAGATGGCAGCGATAGAGATGGCACTGATAGAGATGGTACTGATAGAGATGGCGCTGATAGAGATGGCACCGATAGAGATGGCGCTGATAGAGATGGTACTGATAGAGATGGTACTGATAGAGATGGCACCAATAGAGATGGTACTGATAGAGATGGCGCTGATAGAGATGGCACCAATAGAGATGACACCGATAGAGATGGTACTGATAGAGATGGTACTGATAGAGATGGCACCAATAGAGATGGCACCGATAGAGATGACACCGATAGAGATGGCACCGATAGAGATGGCACCAATAGAGATGGCACCGATAGAGATGGCACCAATAGAGATGGTACTCATAGAGATGGGGTACTGATAGAGATGGCGCCGATAGAGATGGTACTGATAGAGATGGCACCAATAGAGATGACACAGATAGAGATGGCACCGATAGAGATGGCACCAATAGATATGGCACCAATAGAGATGGCACCAATAGAGCTGGCACCAATAGAGATGGTACTGATAGAGATGGTACTGATAGAGATGGTACTGATAGAGATGGCACCGATAGAGATGGTACTGATAGAGATGGCGCTGATAGAGATGGTACTGATAGAGTTGGTGCTGATAGAGATGGCACCAATAGAGATGGTACTGATAGAGATGGCACCAATAGAGATGGTACTGATAGAGATGGCACTGATAGAGATGGTACTGATAGAGATGGTACTGATAGAGATGGCACCAATAGAGATGGTACTGATAGAGATGGTACTGATAGAGATGGCACTGATAGAGATGGCACCAATAGAGATGGTACTGATAGAGATGGCACCAATAGAGATGGTACTGATAGAGATGGCACTGATAGAGATGGTACTGATAGAGATGGTACTGATAGAGATGGCACCAATAGAGATGGTACTGATAGAGATGGTACTGATAGAGATGGCATTGATAGAGATGGTACTGATAGAGTTGGTACTGATAGAGATGGCACCAATAGAGATGGTACTGATAGAGATGGCACCAATAGAGATGGTACTGATAGAGATGGCACTGATAGAGATGGTACTGATAGAGATGGTACTGATAGAGATGGCACCAATAGAGATGGTACTGATAGAGATGGTACTGATAGAGATGGCACTGATAGAGATGGCACCAATAGAGATGGTACTGATAGAGATGGCACTGATAGAGATGGTACTGATAGAGATGGCACCAATAGAGATGGTACTGATAGAGATGGCACTGATAGAGATGGTACTGATAGAGATGGTACTGATAGAGATGGCACCAATAGAGATGGTACTGATAGAGATGGTACTGATAGAGATGGCACTGATAGAGATGGTACTGATAGAGTTGGTACTGATAGAGATGGCACCAATAGAGATGGTACTGATAGAGATGGCACCAATAGAGATGGTACTGATAGAGATGGCACTGATAGAGATGGTACTGATAGAGATGGTACTGATAGAGATGGCACCAATAGAGATGGTACTGATAGAGATGGTACTGATAGAGATGGCACTGATAGAGATGGCACCAATAGAGATGGTACTGATAGAGATGGCACTGATAGAGATGGCACTGATAGAGATGGCACCAATAGAGATGGCAGCGATAGACATGGCACCGATAGAGATGGTACTGATAGAGATGGCGCTGATAGAGATGGCACCAATAGAGATGGTACTGATAGAGATGGCACTGATAGAAATGGCACTGATAGAGATGGTACTGATAGAGATGGCGCTGATAGAGATGGCACCGATAGAGATGGTACTGATAGAGATGGCGCTGATAGAGATGGCACCAATAGAGATGGTACTGATAGAGATGGCGCTGATAGAGATGGTGCTGATAGAGATGGCACTGATAGAGATGGCACTGATAGAGATGGCACCAATAGAGATGGCAGCGATAGAGATGGCACCGATAGAGATGGTACTGATAGAGATGGTACTGATAGAGATGGTACTGATAGAGATGGTACTGATAGAGATGGCACTGATAGAGATGGCACTGATAGAGATGGCACCAATAGAGATGGCAGCGATAGAGATGGCACTGATAGAGATGGTACTGATAGAGATGGCGCTGATAGAGATGGCACCGATAGAGATGGCGCTGATAGAGATGGTACTGATAGAGATGGTACTGATAGAGATGGCACCAATAGAGATGGTACTGATAGAGATGGCGCTGATAGAGATGGCACCAATAGAGATGACACCGATAGAGATGGTACTGATAGAGATGGTACTGATAGAGATGGCACCAATAGAGATGGCACCGATAGAGATTACACCGATAGAGATGGCACCGATAGAGATGGCACCAATAGAGATGGCACCGATAGAGATGGCACCAATAGAGATGGTACTCATAGAGATGGGGTACTGATAGAGATGGCGCCGATAGAGATGGTACTGATAGAGATGGCACCGATAGAGATGACACCGATAGAGATGGCACCGATAGAGATGGCACCAATAGAGATGGCACCAATAGAGATGGCACCAATAGAGCTGGCACCAATAGAGATGGTACTGATAGAGATGGTACTGATAGAGATGGTACTGATAGAGATGGCACCGATAGAGATGGTACTGATAGAGATGGCGCTGATAGAGATGGTACTGATAGAGTTGGTACTGATAGAGATGGCACCAATAGAGATGGTACTGATAGAGATGGCACCAATAGAGATGGTACTGATAGAGATGGCACTGATAGAGATGGTACTGATAGAGATGGTACTGATAGAGATGGCACCGATAGAGATGGTACTGATAGAGATGGCGCTGATAGAGATGGTACTGATAGAGTTGGTGCTGATAGAGATGGCACCAATAGAGATGGTACTGATAGAGATGGCACCAATAGAGATGGTACTGATAGAGATGGCACTGATAGAGATGGTACTGATAGAGATGGTACTGATAGAGATGGCACCAATAGAGATGGTACTGATAGAGATGGTACTGATAGAGATGGCACTGATAGAGATGGCACCAATAGAGATGGTACTGATAGAGATGGCACCAATAGAGATGGTACTGATAGAGATGGCACTGATAGAGATGGTACTGATAGAGATGGTACTGATAGAGATGGCACCAATAGAGATGGTACTGATAGAGATGGTACTGATAGAGATGGCACTGATAGAGATGGTACTGATAGAGATGGTACTGATAGAGATGGCACCAATAGAGATGGTACTGATAGAGATGGTACTGATAGAGATGGCATTGATAGAGATGGTACTGATAGAGTTGGTACTGATAGAGATGGCACCAATAGAGATGGTACTGATAGAGATGGCACCAATAGAGATGGTACTGATAGAGATGGCACTGATAGAGATGGTACTGATAGAGATGGTACTGATAGAGATGGCACCAATAGAGATGGTACTGATAGAGATGGTACTGATAGAGATGGCACTGATAGAGATGGCACCAATAGAGATGGTACTGATAGAGATGGCACTGATAGAGATGGTACTGATAGAGATGGCACCAATAGAGATGGTACTGATAGAGATGGCACTGATAGAGATGGTACTGATAGAGATGGTACTGATAGAGATGGCACCAATAGAGATGGTACTGATAGAGATGGTACTGATAGAGATGGCACTGATAGAGATGGTACTGATAGAGTTGGTACTGATAGAGATGGCACCAATAGAGATGGTACTGATAGAGATGGCACCAATAGAGATGGTACTGATAGAGATGGCACTGATAGAGATGGTACTGATAGAGATGGTACTGATAGAGATGGCACCAATAGAGATGGTACTGATAGAGATGGTACTGATAGAGATGGCACTGATAGAGATGGCACCAATAGAGATGGTACTGATAGAGATGGCACTGATAGAGATGGCACTGATAGAGATGGCACCAATAGAGATGGCAGCGATAGACATGGCACCGATAGAGATGGTACTGATAGAGATGGCGCTGATAGAGATGGCACCAATAGAGATGGTACTGATAGAGATGGCACTGATAGAAATGGCACTGATAGAGATGGTACTGATAGAGATGGCGCTGATAGAGATGGCACCGATAGAGATGGTACTGATAGAGATGGCGCTGATAGAGATGGCACCAATAGAGATGGTACTGATAGAGATGGCGCTGATAGAGATGGTGCTGATAGAGATGGCACTGATAGAGATGGCACTGATAGAGATGGCACCAATAGAGATGGCAGCGATAGAGATGGCACCGATAGAGATGGTACTGATAGAGATGGTACTGATAGAGATGGTACTGATAGAGATGGTACTGATAGAGATGGCACTGATAGAGATGGCACTGATAGAGATGGCACCAATAGAGATGGCAGCGATAGAGATGGCACTGATAGAGATGGTACTGATAGAGATGGCGCTGATAGAGATGGCACCGATAGAGATGGCGCTGATAGAGATGGTACTGATAGAGATGGTACTGATAGAGATGGCACCAATAGAGATGGTACTGATAGAGATGGCGCTGATAGAGATGGCACCAATAGAGATGACACCGATAGAGATGGTACTGATAGAGATGGTACTGATAGAGATGGCACCAATAGAGATGGCACCGATAGAGATTACACCGATAGAGATGGCACCGATAGAGATGGCACCAATAGAGATGGCACCGATAGAGATGGCACCAATAGAGATGGTACTCATAGAGATGGGGTACTGATAGAGATGGCGCCGATAGAGATGGTACTGATAGAGATGGCACCGATAGAGATGACACCGATAGAGATGGCACCGATAGAGATGGCACCAATAGAGATGGCACCAATAGAGATGGCACCAATAGAGCTGGCACCAATAGAGATGGTACTGATAGAGATGGTACTGATAGAGATGGTACTGATAGAGATGGCACCGATAGAGATGGTACTGATAGAGATGGCGCTGATAGAGATGGTACTGATAGAGTTGGTACTGATAGAGATGGCACCAATAGAGATGGTACTGATAGAGATGGCACCAATAGAGATGGTACTGATAGAGATGGCACTGATAGAGATGGTACTGATAGAGATGGTACTGATAGAGATGGCACCAATAGAGATGGTACTGATAGAGATGGTACTGATAGAGATGGCACTGATAGAGATGGCACCAATAGAGATGGTACTGATAGAGATGGCACCAATAGAGATGGTACTGATAGAGATGGCACTGATAGAGATGGTACTGATAGAGATGGTACTGATAGAGATGGCACCAAGTCAGGGGATGGTCTGGTTAATATAGCACTGTACCAGGGGATGGTCTGGTTAATATAGCACTGTGCCAGGGGATGGTCTGGTTAATATAGCACTGTACCAGGGGATGGTCTGGTTAATATAGCACTGTGCCAGGGGATGGTCTGGTTAATATAGCACTGTACCAGGGGATGGTCTGGTTAATATAGCACTGTACCAGGGGATGGTCTGGTTAATATAGCACTGTACCAGGGGATGGTCTGGTTAATATAGCACTGTGCCAGGGGATGGTCTGGTTAATATAGCACTGTGTCAGGGGATGGTCTGGTTAATATAGCACTGTACCAGGGGATGGTCTGGTTAATATAGCACCATGCCAGGGGATGGTCTGGTTAATATAGCACCATGCCAGGGGATGGTCTGGTTAATATAGCACTGTGTCAGGGGATGGTCTGGTTAATATAGCACTGTACCAGGGGATGGTCTGGTTAATCTAGCACTGTGTCAGGGGATGGTCTGGTTAATATAGCACTGTGTCAGGGGATGGTCTGGTTAATATAACACTGTGTCAGGGGATGGTCTGGTTAATATAGCACTGTGCCAGGGGATGGTCTGGTTAATATAACACTGTGCCAGGGGATGGTCTGGTTAATATAGCACTGTACCAGGGGATGGTCTGGTTAATATAGCACTGTACCAGGGGATGGTCTGGTTAATATAGCACTGTGCCAGGGGATGGTCTGGTTAATATAGCACTGTACCAGGGGATGGTCTGGTTAATATAGCACTGTGCCAGGGGATGGTCTGGTTAATATAGCACTGTGCCAGGGGATGGTCTGGTTAATATAGCACTGTACCAGGGGATGGTCTGGTTAATATAACACTGTGCCAGGGGATGGTCTGGTTAATATAGCACTGTACCAGGGGATGGTCTGGTTAATATAGCACTGTACCAGGGGATGGTCTGGTTAATATAACACCATGCCAGGGGATGGTCTGGTTAATATAGCACTGTGCCAGGGGATGGTCTGGTTAATATAGCACTGTACCAGGGGATGGTCTGGTTAATATAGCACTGTGCCAGGGGATGGTCTGGTTAATATAGCACTGTGCCATGCCAGGGGATGGTCTGGTTAATATAGCACTGTGCCAGGGGATGGTCTGGTTAATATAGTACTGTGCCAGGGGATGGTCTGGTTAATATAGCACTGTACCAGGGGATGGTCTGGTTAATATAACACTGTGTCAGGGGATGGTCTGGTTAATATAGCACTGTACCAGGGGATGGTCTGGTTAATATAGCACTGTACCAGGGGATGGTCTGGTTAATATAGCACTGTGCCAGGGGATGGTCTGGTTAATATAGCACTGTACCAGGGGATGGTCTGGTTAATATAGCACTGTACCAGGGGATGGTCTGGTTAATATAGCACTGTACCAGGGGATGGTCTGGTTAATATAGCACTGTACCAGGGGATGGTCTGGTTAATATAACACTGTGCCATGCCAGGGGATGGTCTGGTTAATATAGCACTGTGCCAGGGGATGGTCTGGTTAATATAGCACTGTGTCAGGGGATGGTCTGGTTAATATAGCACTGTACCAGGGGATGGTCTGGTTAATATAGCACTGTACCAGGGGATGGTCTGGTTAATATAGCACTGTACCAGGGGATGGTCTGGTTAATATAGCACTGTACCAGGGGATGGTCTGGTTAATATAGCACTGTACCAGGGGATGGTCTGGTTAATATAGCACTGTACCAGGGGATGGTCTGGTTAATATAGCACTGTACCAGGGGATGGTCTGGTTAATATAACACTGTGCCAGGGGATGGTCTGGTTAATATAGCACTGTACCAGGGGATGGTCTAGTTAATATAACACTGTACCAGGGGATGGTCTGGTTAATATAGCACTGTGCCGGGGGATGGTCTGGTTAATATAGTACTGTACCAGGGGATGGTCTGGTTAATATAGCACTGTGCCAGGGGATGGTCTGGTTAATATAGCACTGTACCAGTGGATGGTCTGGTTAATATAGCACTGTACCAGGGGATGGTCTGGTTAATATAACACTGTACCAGTGGATGGTCTGGTTAATATAGCACTGTACCAGTGGATGGTCTGGTTAATATAGCACTGTACCAGTGGATGGTCTGGTTAATATAGCACTGTACCAGTGGATGGTCTGGTTAATATAGCACTGTACCAGTGGATGGTCTGGTTAATATAGCACTGTACCAGGGGATGGTCTGGTTAATATAGCACTGTACCAGGGGATGGTCTGGTTAATATATCACTGTGCCAGGGGATGGTCTGGTTAATATAGCACTGTGCCAGGGGATGGTCTGGTTAATATAGCACTGTGCCAGGGGATGGTCTGGTTAATATAGCACTGTGTCAGGGGATGGTCTGGTTAATATAGAACTGTGCCATGCCAGGGGATGGTCTGGTTAATATAGCACTGTGCCAGGGGATGGTCTGGTTAATATAGCACTGTACCAGGGATGGTCTGGTTAATATAGCACTGTACCAGTGGATGGTCTGGTTAATATAGCACTGTGCCAGGGGATAGTCTGGTTAATATAGCACTGTGTCAGGGGATGGTCTGGTTAATATAGAACTGTGCCATGCCAGGGGATGGTCTGGTTAATATAGCACTGTGCCATGCCAGGGGATGGTCTGGTTAATATAGCACTGTACCAGGGGATGGTCTGGTTAATATAGCACTGTGCCATGCCAGGGGATGGTCTGGTTAATATAGCACTGTACCAGGGGATGGTCTGGTTAATATAGCACTGTACCAGGGGATGGTCTGGTTAATATATCACTGTGCCATGCCAGGGGATGGTCTGGTTAATATAGCACTGTACCAGGGGATGGTCTGGTTAATATAGCACTGTGCCATGCCAGGGGATGGTCTGGTTAATATAGCACTGTGCCATGCCAGGGGATGGTCTGGTTAATATAGCACTGTACCAGTGGATGGTCTGGTTAATATAGCACTGTACCAGGGGATGGTCTGGTTAATATAGCACTGTGCCAGGGGATGGTCTGGTTAATATATCACTGTACCAGGAGATGGTCTGGTTAATATAGCACTGTGCCAGGGGATGGTCTGGTTAATATAGCACTGTGCCAGGGGATGGTCTGGTTAATATAGCACTGTACCAGGGGATGGTCTGGTTAATATAGCACTGTGCCAGGGGATGGTCTGGTTAATATAGCACTGTACCAGGGGATGGTCTGGTTAATATAGCACTGTACCAGGGGATGGTCTGGTTAATATAGCACTGTGCCAGGGGATGGTCTGGTTAATATAGCACTGTGCCAGGGGATGGTCTGGTTAATATAGCACTGTACCAGGGGATGGTCTGGTTAATATAGCACTGTACCAGGGGATGGTCTGGTTAATATAACACTGTGCCAGGGGATGGTCTGGTTAATATAGTACTGTACCAGTGGATGGTCTGGTTAATATATCACTGTGCCAGGGGATGGTCTGGTTAATATAGCACTGTACCAGGGGATGGTCTGGTTAATATAACACTGTACCAGGGGATGGTCTGGTTAATATAGCACTGTGCCAGGGGATGGTCTGGTTAATATAGCACTGTACCAGGGGATGGTCTGGTTAATATAGCACTGTGTCAGGGGATGGTCTGGTTAATATAGCACTGTGTCAGGGGATGGTCTGGTTAATATAGAACTGTGCCATGCCAGGGGATGGTCTGGTTAATATAGCACTGTGCCATGCCAGGGGATGGTCTGGTTAATATAGCACTGTACCAGGGGATGGTCTGGTTAATATAGCACTGTACCAGGGGATGGTCTGGTTAATATAGCACTGTACCAGGGGATGGTTAATATAGCACTGTACCAGGGGATGGTCTGGTTAATATAACACTGTGCCAGGGGATGGTCTGGTTAATATAGCACTGTACCAGGGGATGGTCTGGTTAATATAGCACTGTACCAGGGGATGGTCTGGTTAATATAACACTGTGCCAGGGGATGGTCTGGTTAATATAACACTGTGCCAGGGGATGGTCTGGTTAATATAGCACTGTGCCAGGGGATGGTCTGGTTAATATAACACTGTACCAGGGGATGGTCTGGTTAATATAGCACTGTACCAGGGGATGGTCTGGTTAATATAGCACTGTACCAGGGGATGGTCTGGTTAATATAGCACTGTACCAGGGGATGGTCTGGTTAATATAGCACTGTACCAGGGGATGGTCTGGTTAATATAACACTGTACCAGGGGATGGTCTGGTTAATATAGCACTGTGCCAGGGGATGGTGTGGTTAATATAGCACTGTACCAGGGGATGGTTAATATAGCACTGTGCCATGCCAGGGGATGGTCTGGTTAATATAGCACTGTACCAGGGGATGGTCTGGTTAATATAGCACTGTACCAGGGGATGGTCTGGTTAATATAGCTCCATACCAGGGGATGGTCTGGTTAATATAGCACTGTACCAGGGGATGGTCTGGTTAATATAGCACTGTACCAGGGGATGGTCTGGTTAATATAGCACTGTACCAGGGGATGGTCTGTGTTAATATAGCACTGTACCAGGGGATGGTCTGGTTAATATAGCACTGTACCAGGGGATGGTCTGTGTTAATATAGCACTGTACAAGGGGATGGTCTGGTTAATATAGTACTGTACCAGGGGATGGTCTGGTTAATATAGCACTGTACAAGGGGATGGTCTGGTTAATATAGTACTGTACCAGGGGATGGTCTGGTTAATATAGCACTGTACCAGGGGATGGTCTGTGTTAATATAGCACTGTACCAGGGGATGGTCTGGTTAATATAGCACTGTACCAGGGGATGGTCTGGTTAATATAGCACCATGCCAGGGGATGGTCTGGTTAATATAACACTGTACCAGGGGATGGTCTGGTTAATATAGCACTGTGTCCTGCCAAGGGATGGTCTGGTTAATATAGTACTGTACCAGGGGATGGTCTGGTTAATATAGCACTGTACCAGGGGATGGTCTGGTTAATATAGCACTGTACCAGGGGATGGTCTGGTTAATATAGCACTGTACCAGGGGATGGTCTGGTTAATATAGCACTGTACCAGGGGATGGTCTGGTTAATATAGCACTGTACCAGGGGATGGTCTGGTTAATATAGCACTGTACCAGGGGATGGTCTGGTTAATATAGCACCATGCCAGGGGATGGTCTGGTTAATATAACACTGTGCCAGGGGATGGTCTGGTTAATATAGCACTGTGCCAGGGGATGGTCTGGTTAATATAGCACTGTACCAGTGGAAGGTCTGGTTAATATAGCACTGTGCCATGCCAGGGGATGGTCTGGTTAATATAGCACTGTACCAGGGGATGGTCTGGTTAATATAGCACTGTGCCAGGGGATGGTCTGGTTAATATAGCTCTGTGCCAGGGGATGGTCTGGTTAATATAGCACTGTGCCAGGGGATGGTCTGGTTAATATAGCTCTGTGCCAGGGGATGGTCTGGTTAATATAGCACTGTGCCAGGGGATGGTCTGGTTAATATAGCACTGTGTCATGGGATGGTCTGGTTAATATAGCACTGTACCAGGGGATGGTCTGGTTAATATAGCACTGTACCAGGGGATGGTCTGGTTGATATAGTACTGTACCAGGGGATGGTCTGGTTAATATAGCACTGTACCAGGGGATGGTCTGGTTAATATAGTACTGTACCAGGGGATGGTCTAGTTAATATAGCACTGAGCCAGGGGATGGTCTGGTTAATATAGCACTGTGCCAGGGGATGGTCTGGTTAATATAGCACTGTGCCAGGGGATGGTCTGGTTAATATAGTACTGTACCAGGGGATGGTCTGGTTAATATAGCACTGTACCAGGGGATGGTCTGGTTAATATAGTACTGTACCAGGGGATGGTCTAGTTAATATAGCACTGAGCCAGGGGATGGTCTGGTTAATATAGCACTGTGCCAGGGGATGGTCTGGTTAATATAGCACTGTGCCAGGGGATGATCTGGTTAATATAGCACTGTGCCAGGGGATGGTCTGGTTAATATAGCACTGTACCAGGGGATGGTCTGGTTAATATAGCACCATGCCAGGGGATGGTCTGGTTAATATAGCACTGTGCCAGGGGATGGTCTGGTTAATATAGCACTGTACCAGGGGATGGTCTGGTTAATATAGCACTGTGCCAGGGGATGGTCTGGTTAATATAGCACTGTGCCAGGGGATGGTCTGGTTAATATAGCACTGTACCAGGGGTCTGGTTAATATAACACTGTACCAGGGGATGTTTGTGTTAATATAGCACTGTGCCAGGGGATGGTCTGGTTAATATAGCACTGTACCAGGGGTCTGGTTAATATAGCACTGTACCAGGGGGTGGTCTGGTTAATATAGCACTGTACCAGGGGATGGTCTGGTTAATATAGCACTGTACCAGGGGATGGTCTGGTTAATATAGTACTGTACCAGGGGTCTGTGTGGAAGAGTAAGTTGCTTACCAACGGGAGCAGTCAGTAAAACGTGTCTCTTGATTGTCCACAAGGAGCTTATTTTTGTACTTTCTCCTTGTCATTTCATAAGGGGTATTTTAATGACCTCTGCACAGAGGGAGGGGGCATCAAAGGCCTCTGCATTTGGGTGGGGGGGGGCTGTGTGACTCTCCTGCCATTGCTGGGCTCAAGGGCTTTGACACCTCTCATTTCCCAAACTAGGCTCGTAATTTAACAATTTAATTCTGTCTGTCTGTCTGTCTGTCTGTCTGTATGTCTCTCTCTCTCTCTCTCTCTCTCTCTCTCTCTCTCTCTCTCTCTGTCTCTCTCTCTCTCTCTCTCTCTCTCTCTCTCTCTCTCTCTCTCTCTCTCTCTCTCTCTCTCCCCCTCCCCCTCTCACCCTCTCTCTCTGTCTATCTCTCTCTTTGTGTAGAAACGCGTGTGCAGATCCAGGAGTCTGTTCGAGGCAAAGATGTCTTCATCATCCAGACAGTGTCTAAGTACGAACACAGACCCACACTGCTGGCTATAACAGAGCCCTCGAACCTCTCTATCAAACACTCTATCACACAGACCCTTACTACTGGATATAACAGAGCACTCAAACCTCTCTATCAAACACTCTATCACACAGACCCACACTACTGGATATAACAGAGCCATCGAACGTCTCTACCAAACACTCTATCACACAGACCCAGACTACTGGATACAACAGAGCCCTCAAACCTCTCTATCAAAACACACCCACACTACTGGCTATAACAGAGCACTCAAACCTCTCTATCAAACACACTACTGGTTATAACTGAGCCCTCTCTATCAAACCTTCCATCAAACACACTACTGGTTATAACTGAGCCCTCTATCAAACCTCTCTATCAAACACACTACTGGTTATAACTGAGCCCTCTCTATCAAACCTCTCTATCAAACACACTACTGGCTATAACTGAGCCCTCTCTATCAAACCTCTCTATCAAACACACTACTGGCTATAACTGAGCCCTCTCTATCAAACCTCTCTATCAAACACACTACTGGCTATAACTGAGCCCTCTCTATCAAACCTCTCTATCAAACACACTACTGGCTATAACTGAGCCCTCTCTATCAAACCTCTCTATCAAACACACTACTGGCTATAACTGAGCCCTCTCTATCAAACCTCTCTATCAAACACACTACTGGTTATAACTGAGCCCTCTCTATCAAACCTCTCTATCAAACACACTACTGGCTATAACTGAGCCCTCTCTATCAAACCTCTCTATCAAACACACTACTGGCTATAACTGAGCCCTCTCTATCAAACCTCTCTATCAAACACACTACTGGCTATAACTGAGCCCTCTCTATCAAACCTCTCTATCAAACACACTACTGGCTATAACTGAGCCCTCTCTATCAAACCTCTCTATCAAACACACTACTGGCTATAACTGAGCCCTCTCTATCAAACCTCTCTATCAAACACACTACTGGCTATAACTGAGCCCTCTCTATCAAACCTCTCTATCAAACACACTACTGGCTATAACTGAGCCCTCTCTATCAAACCTCTCTATCAAACACACTACTGGCTATAACTGAGCCCTCTCTATCAAACCTCTCTATCAAACACACTACTGGCTATAACTGAGCCCTCTCTATCAAACCTCTCTATCAAACACACTACTGGCTATAACTGAGCCCTCTCTATCAAACCTCTCTATCAAACACACTACTGGCTATAACTGAGCCCTCTCTATCAAACCTCTCTATCAAACACACTACTGGCTATAACTGAGCCCTCTCTATCAAACCTCTCTATCAAACACACTACTAGCTATAACTGAGCCCTCTCTATCAAACCTCTCTATCAAACACACTACTGGCTATAACTGAGCCCTCTCTATCAAACCTCTCTATCAAACACACTACTGGCTATAACTGAGCCCTCTCTATCAAACCTCTCTATCAAACACACTACTGGCTATAACTGAGCCCTCTCTATCAAACCTCTCTATCAAACACACTACTGGCTATAACTGAGCCCTCTCTATCAAACCTCTCTATCAAACACACTACTGGCTATAACTGAGCCCTCTCTATCAAACCTCTCTATCAAACACACTACTGGCTATAACTGAGCCCTCTCTATCAAACCTCTCTATCAAACACACTACTGGCTATAACTGAGCCCTCTCTATCAAACCTCTCTATCAAACACACTACTGGCTATAACTGAGCCCTCTCTATCAAACCTCTCTATCAAACACACTACTGGCTATAACTGAGCCCTCTCTATCAAACCTCTCTATCAAACACACTACTGGCTATAACTGAGCCCTCTCTATCAAACCTCTCTATCAAACACACTACTGGCTATGACTGAGCCCTCTCTATCAAACCTCTCTATCAAACACACTACTGGCTATAACTGAGCCCTCTCTATCAAACCTCTCTATCAAACACACTACTGGCTATAACTGAGCCCTCTCTATCAAACCTCTCTATCAAACATCCCTCTCCAGGGATGTGATCACTACCATCATGGTGTATCTCTCTCTCTCTCTCTCTCTCTCTCTCTCTCTGTCTCCAGGGATGTGATCACTACCATCATGGTGTATATCTCTCTCTCTCTCTCTCTCTCTCTGTCTCCAGGGATGTGATCACTACCATCATGGTGTATCTCTCTCTCTCTCTCTCTCTCTCTCTCTCTCTGTCTCCAGGGATGTGATCACTACCATCATGGTGTATATCTCTCTCTGTCTCCAGGGATGTGATCACTACCATCATGGTGTATATATCTCTATCTCTCTCTCTCTATGTCTCCAGGGATGTGATCACTACCATCATGGTGTATCTCTCTCTCTCTCTGTCTCCAGGGATGTGATCACTACCATCATGGTGTATCTCTCTCTCTCTCTCTGTCTTCAGGGATGTGATCACTACCATCATGGTGTATCTCTCTCTCTCTCTCTCTCTCTCTGTCTCCAGGGATGTGATCACTACCATCATGGTGTATATATCTCTCTCTCTCTGTCTCCAGGGATGTGATCACTACCATCATGGTGTATCTATCTCTCTCTCTCTCTCTCTCTCTCTCTCTCTGTCTCCAGGGATGTGATCACTACCATCATGGTGTATCTCTCTCTCTCTCTCTCTCTGTCTCCAGGGATGTGATCACTACCATCATGGTGTATATCTCTCTCTCTCTGTCTCCAGGGATGTGATCACTACCATCATGGTGTATCTCTCTCTCTCTCTCTCTCTCTCTCTCTCTCTCTGTCTCCAGGGATGTGATCACTACCATCATGGTGTATATCTCTCTCTGTCTCCAGGGATGTGATCACTACCATCATGGTGTATATCTCTCTCTGTCTCCAGGGATGTGATCACTACCATCGTGGTGTCTCTCTCTCTCTCTCTCTCCAGAGATGTGAACACTACCATCATGGTGTCTATCTCTCTCTCTCTGTCTCCAGGGATGTGATCACTACCATCATGGTGTATTTCTCTCTCTGTCTCCAGGGATGTGATCACTACCATCATGGTGTATCTCTCTCTCTCTCTCTGTCTCCAGGGATGTGATCACTACCATCATGGTGTATATCTCTCTCTGTCTCCAGGGATGTGATCACTACCATCATGGTGTATATCTCTCTCTGTCTCCAGGGATGTGATCACTACCATCATGGTGTATATCTCTCTCTGTCTCCAGGGATGTGATCACTACCATCATGGTGTATATCTCTCTCTGTCTCCAGGGATGTGATCACTACCATCATGGTGTATATCTCTCTCTGTCTCCAGGGATGTGATCACTACCATCATGGTGTATATCTCTCTCTGCCTCCAGGGATGTGATCACTACCATCATGGTGTATATCTCTCTCTGTCTCCAGGGATGTGAACACTACCATCATGGTGTCTCTCTCTCTGTCTCCAGGGATGTGATCACTACCATCATGGTGTATCTCTCTCTCTCTCTGTCTCCAGGGATGTGATCACTACCATCATGGTGTATATCTCTCTCTGTCTCCAGGGATGTGATCACTACCATCATGGTGTATATCTCTGTCTGTCTCCAGGGATGTGATCACTACCATCATGGTGTATCTCTCTCTCTCTCTCTGTCTCCAGGGATGTGAACACTACCATCATGGTGTATATCTCTCTCTCTCTCTGTCTCCAGGGATGTGATCACTACCATCATGGTGTATCTCTCTCTCTCTCTCTGTCTCCAGGGAGGTGATCACTACCATCATGGTGTATATCTCTCTCTGTCTCCAGGGATGTGATCACTACCATCATGGTGTATCTCTCTCTCTCTCTCTCTCTCTCTCTCTCTCTGCCTCCAGGGATGTGAACACTACCATCATGGTGTATATCTCTCTCTGTCTCCAGGGATGTGAACACTACCATCATGGTGTATATCTCTCTCTGTCTCCAGGGATGTGATCACTACCATCATGGTGTATCTCTCTCTCTCTCTCTCTCTCTCTCTCTGTCTCCAGGGATGTGATCACTACCATCATGGTGTATATCTCTCTCTGTCTCCAGGGATGTGATCACTACCATCATGGTGTATATCTCTCTCTGTCTCCAGGGATGTGATCACTACCATCATGGTGTATCTCTCTCTCTCTCTCTGTCTCCGGGGATGTGATCACTACCATCATGGTGTATATCTCTCTCTGTCTCCAGGGATGTGATCACTACCATCATGGTGTATCTCTCTCTCTCTCTGTCTCCAGGGATGTGAACACTACCATCATGGAGTTGTTGATCATGGTGTATGCGTGCAGGACTTCCTGTGCCAGGAGTATCACCGGGGTGGTCCCCTACTTCCCTTACAGTAAACAGTGTAAGATGAGGAAGAGAGGGTCTATCGTCTCCAAGCTGCTGGCCTCCATGATGTGTAAAGCAGGTGAGGACACACACCTCGGAGAGACACACACCGCAGACACACAGAGACACACACTCCGCAGATACACAGAGACACACAGAGACACAAACATCACAGATACACACAGAGACACAGAAAGACACAGAGACACAGAGAAAGACACATAGACACACAGAAAGACACAGAGATACACAGAAAGACACAGAGACATAAAGTCTGGTCCTCATACTGAACATAGTGCTCTCTCCTTGTTCTGAATGTGTCCGTCTGTCTGTCTGTCTCTCCGTCTTTCTGTCTGTCCTTCTCTCTGTCCGTCTTTGTGTCTGTCTGTCTGTCGTCCGTCTTTCTGTCTGTCCTTCTCTCTGTCCGTCTTTGTGTCTGTCTGTCTGTCGTCCGTCTTTCTGTCCGTCTGTCTGTCTGTGTGTGTGTAGGTCTGACCGTCTCTCTCTCTCTCTCTCTCTCTGTCTGTCTGTGTGTGTGTAGGTCTGACCGTCTCTCTCTCTCTCTCTGTCTGTCTGTGTGTAGGTCTGACCGTCTCTCTCTCTCTCTGTCTGTCTGTGTGTGTGTAGGTCTGACCGTCTCTCTCTCTCTCTCTGTCTGTCTGTGTGTAGGTCTGACCGTCTCTCTCTCTCTCTCTCTCTCTCTCTCTGTCTGTCTGTGTGTGTGTAGGTCTGACCGTCTCTCTCTCTGTCTGTCTGTCTGTGTGTAGGTCTGACCGTCTCTCTCTCTCTCTCTGTCTGTCTGTGTGTGTGTAGGTCTGACCGTCTCTCTCTCTCTCTCTCTGTCTGTCTGTCTGTGTGTAGGTCTGACCGTCTCTCTCTCTCTCTGTCTGTCTGTGTGTGTGTAGGTCTGACCGTCTCTCTCTCTCTCTCTGTCTGTCTGTCTGTGTGTAGGTCTGACCCGTCTCTCTCTCTGTCTGTCTGTGTGTGTGTAGGTCTGACCGTCTCTCTCTCTCTCTCTCTCTCTCTGTCTGTCTGTGTGTGTGTAGGTCTGACCCATCTCTCGCTCTCTCTGTCTGTCTGTGTGTGTGTAGGTCTGACCCATCTCATCACTATGGATCTTCATCAGAAGGAGATTCAGGGCTTCTTCAACATCCCAGTAGACAACCTGAGAGCCTCTCCCTTCCTACTGCAGTACATACAGGAGGAGGTAGGACTACACTACCCACAACCCCCTCCTACTGCAGTACATACAGGAGGAGGTAGGACTACACTACCCACAACCACCCCTACTGCAGTACATACAGGAGGAGGTAGGACTACACTACCCACAACCCCCTCCTACTACAGTACATACAGGAGGAGGTAGGACTACACTACCCACAACCCCCTCCTACTGCAGTACATACAGGAGGAGGTAGGACTACACTACCCACAACCCCCTCCTACTGCAGTACATACAGGAGAAGGTAGGACTACAATACCCACAACCCCCTCCTACTACAGTACATACAGGAGAAGGTAGGACTACACTACCCACAACCCCCTCCTACTGCAGTACATACAGGAGAAGGTAGGACTACACTACCCACAACCCCCCCTAATGCAGTACATACAGGAGGTAGGACTACACTACCCACAACCCCCAGTACATATAGGAGGAGGCAAGACTACACTGCCCACAACCCCCCAGTGCATCCGGGAGGAGGTAGGACTACACTGCCCACAACCCCCCAGTACATACAGGAGGAGGTATTACTACACTACCCACAACCCCCCAGTACATACAGGAGAAGATAAACCACACTACCCCCAACCCCTTATGAATACTGGAGGAGGTTAACTACTTTACCCACCCATGACTACAGGAGGATATCAACTACTTTACCCATAACCCCCAGTACATACAGAAAGCTGTCAACTATATTACCCACAGCCCCCCAGTACATACAGGAGGAGGTAAAACGACACTACCCACAACCCCCCAGTACATGCAGGAGGAGGTAGGACTACATTATCCACAACCCCCCAGTACATACAGGAGGAGGTAGGACTACATTATCCACAACCCCCCAGTACATACCAGAGGAGGTAAAACGACACATTCCCCAACCCCCAGTACATGCAGGAGGATGTAGGATTACATTATCCACAACCCCCCAGTACATACCAGAGGAGGTAAAACGACACATTCCCCAACCCCCAGTACATGCAGGAGGAGGTAGGACTACATTATCCACAACCCCCCAGTACATACAGGAGGAGGTAGGACTACATTATCCACAACCCCCCAGTACATACCAGAGGAGGTAAAACAACACATTCCCCAACCCCCAGTACATACAGGAGGAGGTAGGACTACATTATCCACAACCCCCCAGTACATACCAGAGGAGGTAAAACGACACATTCCCCAACCCCCAGTACATACAGGAGGAGGTAGGACTACACTACCCACAACCCCCCAGTACATACCAGAGGAGGTAAAATGACACATTCCCCAACCCCCAGTACATGCAGGAGGAGGTAGGACTACATTATCCACAACCCCCCAGTACATGCAGGAGGAGGTAGGACTACATTATCCACAACCCCCCAGTACATGCAGGGGGAGGTAGGACTACACTACCCACAACCCCCTCAAGCTGCAGTACATACAGGAGGAGGTAGGACTACACCACCCACAAGCCCCTCCTACTGCAGTATTTACAGTAATAGGAGATGTCGTTTTCTTCTACAGATTCCTGACTATAGAAACGCAGTGATAGTGGCCAAATCTCCAGCCTCAGCCAAAAGGTACGCTACTGTCTGTGTTGAAGAGTTGACTGTAGCTGTTACTGTCTGTAGTGTATAGTTGACTGTAGCTGTTACTGTCTGTGTTGAAGAGTTGACTGTAGCTGTTCCTGTCTGTATTGTAGAGTTGACTGTAGCTGTTACTGTCTGTATTGTAGAGTTGACTGTAGCTGTTACTGTCTGTAGTGTATAGTTGACAGAATGTAGTTATTACAGTGAAATAATACCAGGCTATTGTTTAAGGAAAGTGCACAGTTTTGAAAGTTACATTTGGGCAGTCTTGATACAACAATTTGAACTGAAATGCAATGGTTCATTGGATTAGTCTAACACTTTGCACACACACTGCTGCCATCTAGTGTCCAAAATCTAAATTGCAGCTGGGCTGGAATAATACATTATGGCCTTTCTCTTGTGTTTCAAAGATGATGAAACAAAACAGATATAAAAGAACGGTTGTTTCTGTCTTTGTATTATCTTGTACCAGATCTAATGTGTTATATTCTCCTACATTCATTACACATGTCCACAAACTACAAAGTGTTTCCTTTCAAATGGTACCAAGAATATGCACATCATCCTACTCTTTAACTGCTACTGTCTCTATTCTGTAGCTGGTTCCTCTTTAACTACAGTCTGGGTTAGGGTGGTTCCTCTTTAACTACAGTCTGGGTTAGGGTGGTTCCTCTTTAACTACAGTCTGGGTTAGGGTGGTTCCTCTTTAACTACAGTCTGGGTTAGGGTGGTTCCTCTTTAACTACAGTCTGGGTTAGGGTGGTTCCTCTTTAACTACAGTCTGGGTTAGGGTGGTTCCCCTTTAACTACAGTCTGGGTTAGGGTGGTTCCTCTTTAACTACAGTCTGGGTTAGGGTGGTTCCTCTTTAACTACAGTCTGGGTTAGGGTGGTTCCTCTTTAACTACAGTCTGGGTTAGGGTGGTTCCTCTTTAACTACAGTCTGGGTTAGGGTGGTTCCTCTTTAACTACAGTCTGGGTTAGGGTGGTTCCTCTTTAACTACAGTCTGGGTTAGGGTGGTTCCTCTTTAACTACAGTCTGGGTTAGGGTGGTTCCTCTTTAACTACAGTCTGGGTTAGGGTGGTGCTGTTAGGCTGCTACTGTCTCTACTCTGTAGCTGGTTCCTCTTTAACTACAGTCTGGGTTAGGGTGGGTCCTCTTTAACTACAGTCTGGGTTAGGGTGGTGCTGTTAGGCTGCTACTGTCTCTACTCTGTAGCTGGTTCCTCTTTAACTACAGTCTGGGTTAGGGTGGTTCCTCTTTAACTACAGTCTGGGTTAGGGTGGTTCCTCTTTAACTACAGTCTGGGTTAGGGTGGGTCCTCTTTAACTACAGTCTGGGTTAGGGTGGGTCCTCTTTAACTACAGTCTGGGTTAGGGTGGTGCTGTCAGGCTGCTACTGTCTCTACTCTGTAGCTGGTTCCTCTTTAACTACAGTCTGGGTTAGGGTGGTTCCTCTTTAACTACAGTCTGGGTTAGGGTGGGTCCTCTTTAACTACAGTCTGGGTTAGGGTGGTTCCTCTTTAACTACAGTCTGGGTTAGGGTGGTGCTGTCAGGCTGCTACTGTCTCTACTCTGTAGCTGGTTCCTCTTTAACTACTGTCTGGGTTAGGGTGGTTCCTATTCAACTACGGTCTGGATTAGGGTGGCTCCTCTTTAACTACAGTCTGGGTTAGGGTGGTTCCTCTTTAACTACAGTCTGGGTTAGGGTGGTACCTCTTTAACTACAGTCTGGGTTAGGGTGGTTCCTCTTTAACTACAGTCTGGGTTAGGGTGGTTCCTCTTTAACTACAGTCTGGGTTAGGGTGGTACCTCTTTAACTACAGTCTGGGTTAGGGTGGTTCCTCTTTAACTACAGTCTGGGTTAGGGTGGGTCCTCTTTAACTACAGTCTGGGTTAGGGTGGTGCTGTTAGGCTGCTACTGTCTCTACTCTGTAGCTGGTTCCTCTTTAACTACTGTCTGGGTTAGGGTGGTTCCTATGCAACTACGGTCTGGGTTAGGGTGGTTCCTCTTTAACTACAGTCTGGGTTAGGGTGGTTCCTCTTTAACTACAGTCTGGGTTAGGGTGGTTCCTCTTTAACTACAGTCAGGGTTAGGGTGGTGCTGTCAGGCTGCTACTGTCTCTATTCTGTAGCTGGTGCCTCTTTAACTACAGTCTGGGTTAGGGTGGTTCCTCTTTATCTACAGTCTGGGTTAGGGTGGTGCTGTTAGGCTGCTACTGTCTCTACTCTGTAGCTGGTTCCTCTTTATCTACAGTCTGGGTTAGGGTGGTTCCTCTTTATCTACAGTCTGGGTTAGGGTGGTTCCTCTTTAACTACAGTCTGGGTTAGGGTGGTTTCTCTTTAACTACAGTCTGGGTTAGGGTGGTGCTGTTAGGCTGCTACTGTCTCTACTCTGTAGCTGGTTCCTCTTTAACTACAGTCTGGGTTAGGGTGGTTCTTCTTTAACTACAGTCTGGGTTAGGGTGGTGCTGTTAGGCTGCTACTGTCTCTACTCTGTAGCTGGTTCCTCTTTAACTACAGTCTGGGTTAGGGTGGTTCCTCTTTAACTACAGTCTGGGTTAGGGTGGTGCTGTCAGGCTGCTACTGTCTCTACTCTGTAGCTGGTTCCTCTTTAACTACAGTCTGGGTTAGGGTGGTTCCTCTTTAACTACAGTCTGGGTTAGGGTGGTTCTTCTTTAACTACAGTCTGGGTTAGGGTGGTGCTGTTAGGCTGCTACTGTCTCTACTCTGTAGCTGGTTCCTCTTTAACTACAGTCTGGGTTAGGGTGGTGCTGTTAGGCTGCTACTGTCTCTACTCTGTAGCTGGTTCCTCTTTAACTACAGTCTGGGTTAGGGTGGGTCCTCTTTAACTACAGTCTGGGTTAGGGTGTTTCCTCTTTCACTACAGTCTGGGTTAGGGTGGTTCCTCTTTAACTACAGTCTGGGTTAGGGTGGTGCTGTTAGGCTGCTACTGTCTCTACTCTGTAGCTGGTTCCTCTTTCACTACAGTCTGGGTTAGGGTGGCTCCTCTTTAACTACAGTCTGGGTTAGGGTGGTTCCTCTTTAACTACAGTCTGGGTTAGGGAGGTTCCTCTTTAACTACAGTCTGGGTTAGGGTGGTTCCTCTTTAACTACAGTCTGGGTTAGGGTGGTTCCTCTTTAACTACAGTCTGGGTTAGGGAGGTTCCTCTTTAACTACAGTCTGGGTTAGGGTGGTTCCTCTTTAACTACAGTCTGGGTTAGGGTGGGTCCTCTTTAACTACAGTCTGGATTAGGGTGGCTCCTCTTTAACTACAGTCTGGGTTAGGGTGGTTCCTCTTTAACTACAGTCTGGGTTAGGGTGGTACCTCTTTAACTACAGTCTGGGTTAGGGTGGTTCCTCTTTCACTACAGTCTGGGTTAGGGTGGTTCCTCTTTATCTACAGTCTGGGTTAGGGTGGTTCCTCTTTAACTACAGTCTGGGTTAGGGTGGCTCCTCTTTAACTACAGTCTGGGTTAGGGTGGTTCCTCTTTAACTACAGTCTGGGTTAGGGTGGTTTCTCTTTAACTACAGTCTGGGTTAGGGTGGTTCCTCTTTAACTACAGTCTGGGTTAGGGTGGTTCCTCTTTAACTACAGTCTGGGTTAGGGTGGTGCCTCTTTAACTGTGTGTGTGTGTGTGTGTGTGTGTGTGTGTGTGTGTGTGTGTGTGTGTGTGTGTGTGTGTGTGTGTGTGTGTGTGTGTGTGTGTGTGTGTGTGTGTGTGTGTGTGTGTGTGTGTGTGTGTGTGTGTGTGTTTAGGGCCCAGTCGTTTGCAGAGCGGTTGCGTCTGGGTATTGCAGTGATCCATGGAGAGGCCCAGGATGCAGAGTCAGACCTGGTGGATGGAAGACACTCCCCTCCTACTGTCAAGATACCACGTAACACACACTCACACACTCCCCTCCTACTGTCAAGATACCACGTAACACACACACACACACTCACACACTCCCCTCCTACTGTCAAAATACCACGTAACACACACACACACACACACACACACACACACACACTCCCCTCCTACTGCCAAGATACCACGTAACACACACACACTCCCCTCCTACTGTCAAGATACCACGTGTGTGTATTGTATGTGTGTATTGTGTGTGTGTATTGTTTGTGTATAGTGTGTATTGTGTGTGTATAGTGTGTATAGTGTTTATTGTGTGTATAGTGTTTATTGTGTGTATTGTGTGTGTATAGTGTGTATTGTGTGTGTATAGTGTGTATTGTGTGTGTATTGTGTGTGTATTGTATGTGTGTATTGTCTGTGTATAGTGTGTATTGTGTGTGTATAGTGTGTATAGTGTTTATTGTGTGTATTGTGTGTGTCTAGTGTGTATTGTGTGTGTATAGTGTGTATTGTGTGTGTATTGTGTGTATAGTGTGTATTGTGTGTGTATAGTGTGTATTGTGTGTGTATAGTGTGTATAGTGTGTA
>NC_143034.1:83908870-83913870 GCF_057628025.1 Oncorhynchus mykiss | reverse complement strand
CAGTGGGTTAACTGGCCTAGGAACAGTGGGTTAACTGGTCTAGGAACAGTGGGTTAACTGGCCTAGGAACAGTGGGTTAACTGGTCTAGGAACAGTGGGTTAACTGGTCTAGGAACAGTGGGTTAACTGGTCTAGGAACAGTGGGTTAACTGGTCTAGGAACAGTGGGTTAACTGGCCTAGGAACAGTGGGTTAACTGGTCTAGGAACAGTGGGTTAACTGGTCTAGGAACAGTGGGTTAACTGGTCTAGGAACAGTGGGTTAACTGGCCTAGGAACAGTGGGTTAACTGGCCTAGGAACAGTGGGTTAACTGGTCTAGGAACAGTGGGTTAACTGGCCTAGGAACAGTGGGTTAACTGGCCTAGGAACAGTGGGTTAACTGGTCTAGGAACAGTGGGTTAACTCGTCTAGGAACAGTGGGTTAACTGGCCTAGGAACAGTGGGTTAACTGGCCTAGGAACAGTGGGTTAACTGGCCTAGGAACAGTGGGTTAACTGGTCTAGGAACAGTGGGTTAACTGGTCTAGGAACAGTGGGTTAACTGGTCTAGGAACAGTGGGGTTAACTGGTCTAGGAACAGTGGGTTAACTGGTCTAGGAACAGTGGGCAGAACTGCCTTGTTCAGGGGCAGAACTGCCTTGTTCAGGGGGTTTGAACTTGCAACCTTTCGGTTACAAGTCCAACGCTCTAACCACTAGAATACCTGCTCTAACCATTAGGCTACCTGCTCTAACCACTAGAATACCTGCTCTAACCACTAGGCTACCTGGCTCTAACCACTAGGCTACCTGGCTCTAACCGCTAGGCTACCTGCTCTAACCGCTAGGCTACCTGGCTCTAACCGCTAGGCTACCTGCTCTAACCACTAGGCTACCTGGCTCTAACCGCTAGGCTACCTGCTCTAACCACTAGGCTACCAGGCTCTAACCGCTAGGCTACCTGACTCTAACCGCTAGGCTACCTGGCTCTAACCGCTAGGCTACCTGCTCTAACCACTAGGCTACCTGCCTCTAACCACTAGGCTACCGACCTGTAACCACTAGACTAACTGCCTCTAACCACTAGGCTACCTGCTCTAACCACTAGGCTACCTGCCGCCCCTCTAACGACTAGGCTACCTGCTCTACCCACTAGGCTACCTGCTGCCCCTCTAACCACTAGGCTACCTGCTCTAACCACTAGGCTACCTGCCTCTAACCACTAGGCTACCTGCTCTAACCACTAGGCTACCTGCCGCCCCTCTAACGACTAGGCTACCTGCTCTACCCACTAGGCTACCTGCTGCCCCTCTAATCACTAGGCTACCTGCTCTAACCGCTAGGCTACCTGGCTCTAACCACTAGGCTACCTGCTCTAACCACTAGGCTACCTGCTCTAACCACTAGGCTACCTGCTTTAACCACTAGGCTACCTGTCTCTAACCACTAGGCTACCTGCTCTAAACACTAGGCTGCGTGTCTCTAACCACTAGGCTACCTGCTCTAACCACTAGGCTACCTGCTCTACCCACTAGGCTACCTGCTGCCCCTCTAACCACTAGGCTACCTGTCTCTAACCACTAGGCTACCTGCTCTAAACACTAGGCTACCTGTCTCTAACCACTAGGCTACCTGCTCTAAACACTAGGCTACCTGCTCTAAACACTAGGCTACCTGCTCTAACCACTAGGCTACCTGCTCTAACCACTAGGCTACCTGCTCTAACCACTAGGCTACCTGCTCTAACCACTAGGCTACCTGCTCTAACCACTAGGCTACCTGCTCTAACCACTAGGCTACCTGCTCTAAACACTAGGCTACCTGCTCTAACCACTAGGCTACCTGCTCTAACCACTAGGCTACCTGCTCTAACCACTAGGCTACCTGCTCTAACCACTAGGCTACCTGTCTCTAACCACTAGGCTACCTGCTCTAACCACTAGGCTACCTGCTCTAAACACTAGGCTACCTGCTCTAACCACTAGGCTACCTGCTCTAACCACTAGGCTACCTGCTCTAACCACTAGGCTACCTGTCTCTAAACACTAGGCTACCTGCTCTAACCACTAGGCTACCTGCTCTAAACACTAGGCTACCTGCTCTAACCACTAGGCTACCTGCTCTAAACACTAGGCTACCTGCTCTAACCACTAGGCTACCTGTCTCTAAACACTAGGCTACCTGCTCTAACCACTAGGCTACCTGCTCTAACCACTAGGCTACCTGTCTCTAAACACTAGGCTACCTGCTCTAACCACTAGGCTACCTGCTCTAACCACTAGGCTACCTGCTCTAAACACTAGGCTACCTGCTCTAAACACTAGGCTACCTGCTCTAACCACTAGGCTACCTGCTCTAACCACTAGGCTACCTGCTCTAACCACTAGGCTACCTGCTCTAACCACTAGGCTACCTGTCTCTAACCACTAGGCTACCTGCTCTAACCACTAGGCTACCTGTCTCTAACCACTAGGCTACCTGCTCTAAACACTAGGCTACCTGTCTCTAACCACTAGGCTACCTGCTCTACCCACTAGGCTACCTGCCGCCCCTCTAACCACTAGGCTACCTGCTCTAACCACTAGGCTACCTGCTCTACCCACTAGGCTACCTGCCGCCCCTCTAACCACTAGGCTACCTGCTCTAACCACTAGGCTACCTGCTCTAACCACTAGGCTACCTGCTCTAACCACTAGGCTACCTGCTCTAAACACTAGGCTACCTGCTCTAACCACTAGGCTACCTGCTCTAAACACTAGGCTACCTGCTCTAACCACTAGGCTACCTGCTCTAACCACTAGGCTACCTGCTCTAAACACTAGGCTACCTGCTCTAACCACTAGGCTACCTGCTCTAACCACTAGGCTACCTGCTCTAACCACTAGGCTACCTGCTCTAACCACTAGGCTACCTGCTCTAACCACTAGGCTACCTGGCTCTAACCACTAGGCTACCTGCTCTAACCACTAGGCTACCTGCTCTAACCACTAGGCTACCTGGCTCTAACCACTAGGCTACCTGCTCTAACCACTAGGCTACCTGCTCTAACCACTAGGCTACCTGCTCTAACCACTAGGCTACCTGCTCTAACCACTAGGCTACCTGCTCTAACCACTAGGCTACCTGCTCTAACCACTAGGCTACCTGCTCTAAACACTAGGCTACCTGCTCTAAACACTAGGCTACCTGCTCTAAACACTAGGCTACCTGCTCTAACCACTAGGCTACCTGTCTCTAACCACTAGGCTACCTGCTCTAACCACTAGGCTACCTGCTCTAACCACTAGGCTACCTGCATAATGAATATGCATAATAATATATTACTTACCATGTGCATCAACATAATAACAGTGTTCCTCTGTTATTCTAGATTATTCATACAGGTTGTCATAACAACCTTATTGGAGTATGAAGTTGTGCACTGTTAGTGGAACCTGACCTGGCCTAGACAGAGACAGACCTGTTCTGGCCTAGACAGAGACAGTTCTGACCTGGCCTAGACAGAGACAAACCTGACCTGGCCTATACAGAGACAAACCTGACCTGGCCTAGACAGAGACAGTCCTGACCTGGCCTAGACAGAGACAGTCGTGACCTGGCCTAGACAGAGACAGACCTGTCCTGGCCTAGACAGAGACAGACCTGACCTGGCCTAGACAGAGACAGACCTGACCTGGCCTAGACAGAGACAGACCTGGCCTAGACAGAGACAGTCGTGACCTGGCCTAGACAGAGACAGACCTGACCTGGCCTAGACAGAGACAGAGACAGACCTGACCTGGCCTAGACAGAGACAGACCTGACCTGGCCTAGACAGAGACAGACCTGACCTGGCCTAGACAGAGACAGACCTGGCCTAGACAGAGACAGACCTGACCTGGCCTAGACAGAGACAGTCGTGACCTGGCCTAGACAGAGACAGACCTGGCCTAGACAGAGACAGACCTGACCTGGCCTAGACAGAGACAGACCTGACCTGACCTAGACAGAGACAGACCTGACCTGACCTAGACAGAGACAGACCTGACCTGGCCTAGACAGAGACAGACCTGGCCTAGACAGAGACAGTCGTGACCTGGCCTAGACAGAGACAGACCTGACCTGGCCTAGACAGAGACAGAGACAGACCTGACCTGGCCTAGACAGAAACAGACCTGACCTGGCCTAGACAGAGACAGACCCAATCTCCAGCCTTAGTTTACCTGGCCTAGACAGAGACAGACCTGACCTGGCCTAGACAGAGACAGACCCGACCTGGCCTAGTTTACCTGGCCTAGACAGAGACAGACCTGACCTGGCCTAGACAGAGACAGACCCGACCTGGCCTAGTGTACCTGGCCTAGACAGAGACAGGCCCCATCTCCAGCCTTAGCGTTCCTGTCTAAGACAGAGACACAGTCAGTACCACTGATATCCAGCAGGTGGCAGCAGATCTCCGGTCAACATAATTCCTAACATAGTAACACAATTTTTTTTTTAACATTTTTCACCTTTATTTAACTAGGCAAGTCAGTTAAGAACATATTCTTATATTCAATGACGGTTTAGGAACAGTGGGTTAACTGCCTCGTTCAGGGGCAGAATGACAGATTTGTAACTTGGGGATTTGAACTTGCAACCTTTCGGTTACTAGCCCAATGCTCTAACCGCTAGGCTACCCTGCCGCCCCAATCCACACTGTCAGCCTAAGTGATGATGATGATGATGATGATGATGATGATGATGATGATGATGATGATGATGATGATGATGATGATGATGATTCACTACACGGCCAGCAGTATGTGGACACGCCTCCAAATGAGTGGATTAAGATATTTCAGCCACTCCCCTTGCTGACGGGTGTCGGACGCACAGCCATGCAATCTCCATAGACAAACATTAGCAGTAGAATGGCCTTTACTGAACAGCTTGGTGACTTTCAACGTGCCACCTTTTCAACAAGACAGTTCGTAAACATTTCTGCCCTGCTAGAGCTGCCCCCCCACCAAAATGTAAGTGCTGTGGAAAGTGGAAACGTCTA
>NC_143034.1:83893870-83903870 GCF_057628025.1 Oncorhynchus mykiss | reverse complement strand
TCTCACTGGAGGACAGTAGTTCTACTGGTCTCACTGGAGGACAGTAGTTCGGCTGGTCTCGCTGGAGGAGAGTAGTTATATTGGTCTCACTGGAGGAGAGTAGTTCTACTGGTCTCAGCTGGAGGACGGTATTTCTTCTGGTCTCACTGTCTCACTGGAAGAGAGTAGTTCTGATGGTCTCAGCTGGAGGACAGTAGTTCTGATCGTCTCACTGGAGGAGAATAGTTATGATAGTTTCAGCTGGAGGGCAGTAGCTCTGATGGTCTCACTGGAGGAGAATAGTTCTGATGGTCTCACTGGAGGAGAATAGTTCTGATTGTCTCACTGGATGAGAGTAGTTCTGATGGTTTCACTGGAGGAGAGTAGTTATGATGGTCTCAGCTGGAGGAGAGTAGTTCTGATGGTCTCAGCTGGAGGAGAGTAGTTCTGATGTTCTCAGCTGGAGGAGAGTAGTTCTGATGGTTTCACTGGAGGAGAGTAGTTATGATGGTCTCAGCTGGAGGAGAGTAGTTCTGATGGTCTCAGCTGGAGGAGAGTAGTTCTGATGGTCTCAGCTGGAGGAGGGTAGTTCAGATGGTCTCAGCTGGAGGAGAGTAGTTCAGATGGTCTCAGCTGGAGGAGAGTAGTTCTGATGGTCTCACTGGAGGAGAGTAGTTCTGATGGTCTCACTGGAGGAGAGTAGTTCTGATGGTCTCAGCTGGAGGACAGTAGTTCTGATGGTCTCAGCTGGAGGAGAGTAGTTCTGATGGTCTCAGCTGGAGGAGAGTAGTTCTGATGGTCTCAGCTGGAGGAGAGTAGTTCTGATGTTCTCAGCTGGAGGAGAGTAGTTCTGATGGTCTCAGCTGGAGGACAGTAGTTCTGATGGTCTCAGCTGGAGGAGAGTAGTTCTGATGGTCTCACTGGAGGAGAGTAGTTCTGATGGTCTCACTGGAGGAGAATAGTTATGATAGTTTCAGCTGGAGGGCAGTAGCTCTGATGGTCTCACTGGAGGAGAGTAGTTCTGATGGTCTCACTGGAGGAGAGTAGTTCTGATGGTCTCAGCTGGAGGAGAGTAGTTCTGATGGTCTCAGCTGGAGGAGAGTAGTTATGATGGTCTCAGCTGGAGGAGAGTAGTTCTGATGGTCTCAGCTGGAGGAGAGTAGTTCTGATGGTCTCAGCTGGAGGAGAGTAGTTCTGATGGTCTCAGCTGGAGGAGAATAGTTCTGATGGTCTCAGCTGGAGGAGAGTAGTTCTGATGGTCTCAGCTGGAGGACAGTAGTTCTGATGTCTCAGCTGGAGGACAGTAGTTCTGATGGTCTCAGCTGGAGGACAGTAGTTCTGATGGTCTCAGCTGGAGGACAGTAGTTCTGATGTCTCAGCTGGAGGAGAGTAGTTCTGATGGTCTCAGCTGGAGGAGAGTAGTTCTGATGGTCTCAGCTGGAGGAGAGTAGTTATGATGGTCTCAGCTGGAGGAGAGTAGTTCTGATGGTCTCAGCTGGAGGAGAGTAGTTCTGATGGTCTCAGCTGGAGGCGAGTAGTTCTGGTGGTCTCAGCTGGAGGACAGTAGTTCTGATGTCTCACTGGGGGAGAGTAGTTCTGATGGTCTTACTGGAGGAGAATAGTTCTGATGGTCTCAGCTGGAGGAGAGTAGTTCTGATGGTCTCAGCTGGAGGAGGGTAGTTTTGATGGTCTCTCCTGGAGGAGAGTAGTTCTACTGGTCTCACTGGAGGAGAGTAGTTCTGATGGTTTCACTGGAGGAGGGTAGTTCTACTGGTCTCACTGGAGGACAGTAGTTCTACTGGTCTCACTGGAGCAGAGTAGTTATGATGGTCTCAGCTGGAGGAGAGTAGTTCTGATGGTCTCACTGGAGGAGAGTAGTTCTGATGGTCTCAGCTGGAGGAGAGTAGTTCTGATGGTCTCAGCTGGAAGAGAGTAGTTCTGATGGTCTCACTGGAGGAGAGTAGTTCAGATGGTCTCAGCTGGAGGAGAGTAGTTCTGATGGTCTCAGCTGGAGGACAGTAGTTCTGATGTTCTCAGCTGGAGGAGAGTAGTTCTGATGGTCTAAGCTGGAGGAGAGTAGTTCTGCTGGTCTCAGCTGGAGGAGAGTAGTTCTGATGGTCTCAGCCTGTTGCGCTAGCTGAGTGTTATCCTGTTGTGCTAGCTGAGTGTTAGCCTGTTGTGCATAGCTGAGTGTTAGCCTGCTGTGCTAGCTGAGTGTTAGCCTGTTGTGCTAGCTGAGTGTTAGCCTGTTGTGCTAGCTAAGTGTTAGCCTGTTGTGCTAGCTGAGTGTTAGCCTTTTGTGCTAGCTGAGTGTTAGCCTCTTGTGCTAGTTGAATGTTAGCCTGTTGTGCTAGCTGAGTGTTAGCTTGTTGTGCTAGCTGATTATTAGCCTTTTTTTCTCCAAGCTAACTGCTGTATAATTAGTATCTATAGTTGGGTGTGTAGTGTGTGTAGGTTGTGTAGTGTGTTTAGTATCTATAGTTGGGTGTGTATTGTGTGGGGTTTCTTTCTCGTCAGTGTGCTGACACAGTCCTTTTACGGTTTCGCAGTCACTCTGGGGTCGTACTTCAGTCTCGCAGTCACTCTGGGGTCGTACTTCAGTCTCGCAGTCACTCTGGGGTTGTACTGCGGTCTCGCAGTCACTCTGGGGTCGTACTTCAGTCTCGCAGTCACTCTGGGGTTCTACTGTGGTCTCGCAGTCACTCTGGGGTACTACTGCGGTCTCGCAGTCACTCTGGGGTCGTACTTCGGTCTCGCAGTCACTCTGGGGTTGTACTGCGGTCTCGCAATCACTCTGGGGTTGTACTGTGGTCTCGCAGTCACTCTGGGGTACTACTGCGGTCTCGCAGTCACTCTGGGGTTGTACTGTGGTTTCGCAGTCACTCTGGGGTACTACTGTGGTCTCACAGTCACTCTGGGGTACTACTGCTGTCTCGCAGTCACTCTGGGGTACTACTGCGGTCTCACAGTCACTCTGGGGTCGTACTGCGGTCTCGCAGTCACTCTGGGGTACTACTGCCGTCTCACAGTCACTCTGGGGTCGTACTTCGGTCTCACAGTCACTCTGGGGTTGTACTGCGGTCTCGCAGTCACTCTGGGGTTGTACTGCGGTCTCGCAGTCACTCTGGGGTCGTACTTCAGTCTCGCAGTCACTCTGGGGTTCTACTGTGGTCTCGCAGTCACTCTGGGGTACTACTGCGGTCTCGCAGTCACTCTGGGTTCGTACTTCGGTCTCGCAGTCACTCTGGGGTTGTACTGCGGTCTCGCAGTCACTCTGGGGTTGTACTGTGGTCTCGCAGTCACTCTGGGGTACTACTGCGGTCTCGCAGTCACTCTGGGGTTGTACTGTGGTTTCGCAGTCACTCTGGGGTACTACTGTGGTCTCACAGTCACTCTGGGGTACTACTGCTGTCTCGCAGTCACTCTGGGGTACTACTGCGGTCTCACAGTCACTCTGGGGTCGTACTGCGGTCTCGCAGTCACTCTGGGGTACTACTGCCGTCTCACAGTCACTCTGGGGTCGTACTTCGGTCTCACAGTCACTCTGGGGTTGTACTGCGGTCTCGCAGTCACTCTGGGGTTGTACTGCGGTCTCGCAGTCACTCTGGGGTCGTACTTCAGTCTCGCAGTCACTCTGGGGTTCTACTGTGGTCTCGCAGTCACTCTGGGGTACTACTGCGGTCTCGCAGTCACTCTGGGTTCGTACTTCGGTCTCGCAGTCACTCTGGGGTTGTACTGCGGTCTCGCAGTCACTCTGGGGTTGTACTGTGGTCTCGCAGTCACTCTGGGGTACTACTGCGGTCTCGCAGTCACTCTGGGGTTGTACTGTGGTTTCGCAGTCACTCTGGGGTACTACTGTGGTCTCACAGTCACTCTGGGGTACTACTGCTGTCTCGCAGTCACTCTGGGGTACTACTGTGGTCTCACAGTCACTCTGGGGTCGTACTGCGGTCTCGCAGTCACTCTGGGGTACTACTGCCGTCTCACAGTCACTCTGGGGTCGTACTTCGGTCTCACAGTCACTCTGGGGTTGTACTGCGGTCTCGCAGTCACTCTGGGGTTGCACTGCGGTCTCGCAGTCTCTCTGGGGTTGTACTTCGGTCTCGCAGTCACTCTGGGGTTCTACTACAGTCTCCCAGTCACTCTGGGGTTGTACTGCGGTCTCGCAGTCACTCTGGGGTTGCACCGCAGTCTCGCAGTCACTCTGGGGTTGTACTACGGTCTTGCAGTCACTCTGGGGTTGTACTGCAGTCTCCCAGTCACTCTGGGGTTGCACTGCGCTCTGGGGTACCACTGCGGTCTCGCAGTCACTCTGGAGTCGTACTGCAGTCTCACAGCCACTCTGTGTTCGCAGTGCGGTCTCACAGTCACTCTGGGGTCGTACTGCAGTCGCACAGCCACTCTGTGTTCGCAGTGCGGTCTCACAGCCACTCTGTGGTCGTAGTGTGGTCTCACAGTCACTCTGGGGTCGTAGTGCGGTCTCACAGTCACTCTGGGGTTGTAGTGCGGTCTCACAGTCACTCTGTGTTCGCAGTGTGGTCTCACAGCCACTCTGTGGTCGTAGTGTGGTCTCACAGTCACTCTGGGGTCGTAGTGCGGTCTCACAGTCACTCTGGGGTCGTACTGCAGTCTCACAGCCACTCTGGGGTACTACTGCAGTCTCACAGTCACTCTGTGTTCGCAGTGCGGTCTCACAGCCACTCTGGGGTCGTAGTGCAGTCTCACAGCCACTCTGTGTTCGCAGTGCGGTCTCACAGTCACTCTGTGGTCGTAGTGCAGTCTCACAGTCTAGCCACAGTCCAGTTCCATTCAGACAGTCTCTTTGTGGTCCTGTTAGCTCCAGACGGTCTGTCTTCTTAACCCCTCTGACTCCACATAGGTCCTGACCACTCCCGTTCCTCATGACCAACTGCACCGTCCGGGGCTTGGGGATGGGGGTGAAGGTAAGGGAGGGGCATACGGGACTGGGGAGAGTGGGGGAGATTGGGTAGGAAATAGAGTTAGGGGTAGGGTTAGGATTAGGGGTATATTTAGGGGTAGAGTTAGGGATAGAGTTAGTGGTAGAGATAGGGATAGAGATAGGGGTAGTGGTAGAGATAGGGGTAGAGATAGGGGTAGGGGTAGAGTTAGGGATATAGATAGGGGTAGAGATAGGGGTAGTGGTAGAGATAGGGATAGAGATAGGGATAGAGATAGGGGTAGTGGCAGAGATAGGGGTAGAGATAGGGGTAGTGGTAGAGATAGGGGTAGTGGTAGAGAAAGGGATAGAGATAGGGGTAGAGATAGGGGTAGTGGTAGAGATAGAGGTAGAGTTAGGGGTAGTGGTAGATATAGGGGTAGTGGTAGAGATAGGGGTAGAGATAGGGATAGAGATAGGGGAAGAGATAGGGGTAGTGGTAGAGATAGGGGTAGTGGTAGAGATAGGGGTAGAGATAGGGGTAGTGGTAGAGATAGGGGTAGAGATAGGGGTAGTGGTAGAGATAGGGGTGGAGATAGGGGTAGTGGTAGAGATAGGGGTGTAGATAGGGGTAGTGGTAGAGATAGGGGTAGAGATAGGGGTAGTGGTAGAGATAGGGGTAGAGATAGGGGTAGTGGTAGAGATAGGGGTAGAGATAGGGGTAGTGGTAGAGATAGGGGTGGAGATAGGGGTAGTGGTAGAGATAGGGGTGTAGATAGGGGTAGTGGTAGAGATAGGGGTAGAGATAGGGGTAGTGGTAGAGATAGGGGTAGAGATAGGGGTAGTGGTAGAGATAGGGGTAGAGATAGTGGTGGAGATAGGGATAGGGGTAGTGGCAGAGATAAGGGTAGAGATAGGTGTAGAGATAGGGGTAGTGGTAGAGATAGGGGTAGAGATAGGTGTAGAGATAGGGGTAGTGGTAGAGATAGGGGTAGAGATAGCGGTAGAGATAGGGATAGAGATAGGGGTAGAGATAGGGGTAGTGGTAGAGATAGTGGTAGAGATAGGTGTAGAGATAGTGGTAGAGATAGGGGTAGAGATAGGGGTAGTGGTAGAGATAGGGGTAGATATAGGGGTAGAGATAGTGGTAGAGATAGGGGTAGAGATAGTGGTAGAAATAGGGGTAGAGATAGGGGTAGTGGTAGAGATAGGGGTAGATATAAGGGTAGAGAGAGTGGTAGAGATAGGGGTAGAGATAGTGCTAGAGATAGGGGTAGAGATAGGGGTAGTGGTAGAGATAGGGGTAGTGGTAGAGATAGTGGTAGAGATAGGGGTAGTGGTAGAGATAGGGGTAGTGGTAGAGATAGGGGTAGTTGTAGAGATAGGGGTAGTGGTAGAGATAGTGGTAGAGGTAGTGGTAGAGATAGGGGTAGTGGTAGAGATAGGGGTAGAGATTGGGGTAGATATAGGGGTAGACATAGGGGTAGTGGTAGAGATAGGGGTAGTGGTAGAGATAGGGGTAGAGAGAGGGGTAGTGGTAGAGATAGGGGTAGTGGTAGAGATAGGGGTGGAGATAGGGGTAGTGGTAGAGATAGGGGTAGAGATAGGGGTAGTGGTAGAGATAGGGGTAGATATAGGGGTAGTGGTAGAGATAGGGGTAGTGGTAGAGATAGGGGTAGAGATAGGGGTAGAGATAGGGGTAGTGGTAAAGATAGGGGTATTGGTAGAGTTAGGGGTAGAGATAGGGGTAGTGGTAGAGTTAGGGGTAGTGGTAGAGATAGGGGTATTGGTAGAGATAGGGGTTGTGGTAGAGTTAGGGGTAGAGTTAGGGGTAGTGGTAGAGATAGGGGTAGTGGTAGAGATAGGGGTAGAGATAGGGGTAGTGGTAGAGTTAGGGGTAGAGATAGGGGTAGTGGTAGAGATAGGGGTAGAGATAGGGGTAGTGGTAGAGTTAGCGGTAGAGATAGGGGTAGTGGTAGAGATAGGGGTAGTGGTAGAGATAGGGGTAGTGGTAGAGATAGGGGTAGTGGTAGAGATAGGGGTAGTGGTAGAGATAGGGGTAGTGGTAGAGATAGGGGTAGAGATAGGGGTAGTGGGAGAGTTAGGGGTAGAGATAGGGGTAGTGGTAGAGTTAGGGGTAGAGATAGGGGTAGTGGTAGAGATAGGGGTAGTGGTAGAGATAGGGGTAGTGGTAGAGATAGGGGTAGAGATAGGGGTAGTGGGAGAGTTAGGGGTAGAGATAGGGGTAGTGGTAGAGATAGGGGTAGAGATAGGGGTAGTGGAAGTGGTAGAGATAGGGGTAGAGATAGGGGTAGTGGAAGTGGTAGAGATAGGGGTAGAGATAGGGGTAGAGATAGGGGTAGTGGGAGAGTTAGGGGTAGAGATAGGGGTAGTGGTAGAGTTAGGGGTAGGGGTTGGTCTAGGCACAGCCCTGTCAGGAAGTGTCTCCTCATTGGGCAGGGTAAAGGGACTGCTGAACCGTATAGCCTGGCTCGTTTCAAACCTCTCGGAGCGTTGCAGGTGCACCTGGGTCGACCGCGACGCGTCCCGCACGTTGATGAACCCGATGACATCTCTGGGGGGGTCGGGTTCGGGCCAGGTGGGCAGGTACGGAATCAGGTACGCTTTCTCCAGACAGGCCAATCCCGGGTGGAGGGGCGGAGCTTCCACTGGCTCCCGGACACGCACCTAGATTGATTGAAACGATTGATCACAATACTGAGGACAATATTTTAATATTTAAAGAATACAAATAAACAAATCTGCAGGTGCTTTTAAAAGAGCACGGTACATTATGGTAAAGTACGGAGCAATGCATTCTGATACCTTTGTTTTCAGGGGGTTCTGGGAGTTGGAGTTCTGGAGCTCCGGAGTTCCGGAGGAGACAGGGCCGGCGCTGCTAGCGTTAGCGTTGCCGATCACCACGGCGTATTTAGGGCTGAACAGCTTCCTGGCGTTAGCTGCGGAGAGAGAAGCGACGGGGGTGGCCCGGGGGAGGGGCTCTGGCTCCGGTTCCGTCTCCGTGGTGACCCTGCGGAGGTCGACCCCGCTGGAGGTCAGGTAGAGGTCACGGAACAGCTGGTCAAAGGAGTCAACCGCCTGGCCCGTTACCAAGGTGACCAGGTGTCTGTCCAAACGAGACGCCGTCCAGGTGAAACTGGAGGGGAGGAGCACACACACAGACACAGTCGGGGGTCAGAGGTCGTCACTACAAAGATCCTTCCATTGAGGACGTTTGAAAAGGTCACGAGGACGTTGATATATGCCTTCATTGGCGATCACAATTTTTTTTTAAATGGCACTAGTGATATTCGGAGGCGATGGATGCTGCTTAGACCACATAAAGTGATAGCAAGCCGGGAGAATACTTGATGATACTTGATCATACTTGTTGTTTTTAATTATTAAGCCTTCCCCAAAGCATAGCCCTTCTAGTCCTCGGAATGAATACCTAAACTTAACTTAACTTAACCCTTTGTGTTATTTCTGTTTTAACCCTGTAACCATCGAGAATGAACCCTGTTACCATGGATAATTAACCCTGTAACCATGGAGAATGAACCCTGTAACCATGGAGAATTAACCCTGTAACCATAGAGAATTAACCCTGTAACCACGCAGAATTAACCCTGTAACCATGGAGAATTAACCCTGTAAACATGGAGAATTAACCCTGTAACCATGGAGAATTAACCCTGTAACTATGCGGAATTAACCCTGTAACCACGCGGAATTAACCCTGTAACCACGCAGAATTGACCCTGTAACCACACGGAATTAACCCTGTAACCATGGAGAATTAACCCTGTAACCATGGAGAATTAACCCTGTAACCATGCGGAATTAACCATGCAACCATGCAACCATGCGGAATTAACCCTGTAACCATGGAGAATTAACCCTGTAACCATGGAGAATTAACCCTGTAACCATGCGGAATTAACCCTGTAACCATGGAGAATTAACCCTGTACCCACACGGAATTAACCCTGCAACCATGGAGAATTAACCCTGTAACCATGGAGAATTAACCCTGTAACCATGCGGAATTAACCCTGTAACCATGGAGAATTAACCCTGTACCCACACGGAATTAACCCTGTAACCATGCAGAATTAACCCTGTAACCATGGAGAATTAACCCTGTATCCATGGAGAATTAACCCTGTAACCATGGAGAATTAACCCTGTAACCATGGAGAATTAACCCTGTAACCATGTGGAATTAACCCTGTAACCATGGAGAATTGACCCTGTAACCACGCGGAATTAACCCTGTAACCATGTGGAATTAACCCTGTAACCATGGAGAATTGAGCCTGTAACCACGCAGAATTAACCCTGGAACCACGCAGAATTAACCCTGTAACCACGCAGAATTGACCCTGTAACCACGCGGAATTAACCCTGTAACCACTTGGAATTAACCCTGTAACCATGCGGAATTAACCCTGTAACCATGGAGAATTAACCCTGTAACCACGCGGAATTAACCCTGTAACCATGCGGAACGTGGGATTAATTGACACATTTAAAAGGAAAACTATGATATCAGGTCAGAGGGTTTGGAGTCAGAGGGTTAGGAGTCAGAGGGTTAGGGGTCAGTGGGTTAGGGATTAGAGGTTAGGAGTCAGAGGGTTAGGAGTCAGAGGGTTAGGGACCAGAGGGTTAGGGGTCAGAGGGTTAGGGGTCAGAGGGTTAGGGTTCAGAAGGTTTGGGGTAAGAGGGTTAGGGGTCAGAGGGTTAGGGGTCAGAGGGTTAGGAGTCAGAGGGTTAGGGGTCAGAGGTCAGGGTACCTGTACGATCCAGAAACAGCCTTGTCTCCATCTATCAACAGGAACCTGTGACCCAGCCGTCCTCTCACCCTGGTACACGACCTGCTGAAGAACTCTGCTCCCCCTGACACACGCACACGCAGGCTCTGCAGGACAGAGTGGTGTTGAGAGGACAGTGGACAGCAGGACAGAGTGGTGTTGAGAGGACAGTGAACAGCAGGACATAATGACTGGTGTTGAGAGGACAGTGGACAGCAGGACAGAGTGGTGTTGAGAGGACAGTGGACAGCAGGACATAATGACTGGTGTGTTGAGAGGACAGTGGACAGCAGGACAGAGTGGTGTTGAG
>NC_143034.1:83848870-83891370 GCF_057628025.1 Oncorhynchus mykiss | reverse complement strand
GTGCTGCTCAACCAGTCTGTAACTAAGGTCAGTGCTACTCAACCAGTCTGTGACCCCGGTCGGTGCTACTCAACCAGTCTGTGACTAAGGTCGGTGCTGTTCAACCAGTCTGTGACTAAGGTCGGTGCTGTTCAACCAGTCTGTGACTAAGGTCGGTGCTGTTCAACCAGTCTGTAACTAAGGTCGGTGCTGTTCAACCAGTCTGTGACTAAGGTCGGTGCTGTTCAACCAGTCTGTAACTAAGGTCGGTGCTGCTCAACCAGTCTGTGACTAAGGTCGGTGCTGTTCAACCAGTCTGTGACCCCGGTCGGTGCTGCTCAACCAGTCTGTGACTAAGGTCGGTGCTGCTCAACCAGTCTGTGACCCCGGTCAGTGCTGCTCAACCAGTCTGTGACTAAGGTCGGTGCTGCTCAACCAGTCTGTGACTAAGGTCGGTGCTGCTCAACCAGTCTGTGACTAAGGTCAGTGCTGCTCAACCAGTCTGTGACTAAGGTCGGTGCTGCTCAACCAGTCTGTAACTAAGGTCGGTGCTGCTCAACCAGTCTGTGACTAAGGTCGGTGCTGCTCAACCAGTCTGTGACTAAGGTCGGTGCTGTTCAACCAGTCTGTGACTAAGGTCGGTGCTGCTCAACCAGTCTGTGACCCCGGTCGGTGCTGTTCAACCAGTCTGTGACCCCGGTCGGTGCTGTTCAACCAGTCTGTGACTAAGGTCGGTGCTGCTCAACCAGTCTGTGACCCCGGTCGGTGCTGTTCAACCAGTCTGTGACTAAGGTCGGTGCTGCTCAACCAGTCTGTGACTAAGGTCGGTGCTGCTCAACCAGTCTGTGACCCCGGTCGGTGCTGTTCAACCAGTCTGTGACTAAGGTCGGTGCTGCTCAACCAGTCTGTGACTAAGGTCGGTGCTGCTCAACCAGTCTGTGACTAAGGTCGGTGCTGCTCAACCAGTCTGTGACTAAGGTCGGTGCTGCTCAACCAGTCTGTGACCCCGGTCGGTGCTGTTCAACCAGTCTGTGACCCCGGTCGGTGCTGTTCAACCAGTCTGTGACTAAGGTCGGTGCTGCTCAACCAGTCTGTGACTAAGGTCGGTGCTGCTCAACCAGTCTGTGACCCCGGTCGGTGCTGTTCAACCAGTCTGTGACCCCGGTCGGTGCTGTTCAACCAGTCTGTGACTAAGGTCGGTGCTGCTCAACCAGTCTGTGACTAAGGTCAGTGCTGTTCAACCAGTCTGTGACCCCGGTCGGTGCTGTTCAACCAGTCTGTGACCCCGGTCGGTGCTGTTCAACCAGTCTGTGACTAAGGTCGGTGCTGTTCAACCAGTCTGTGACTAAGGTCTGTGCTGCTCAACCAGTCTGTGACTAAGGTCGGTGCTGCTCAACCAGTCTGTGACTAAGGTCGGTGCTGCTCAACCAGTCTGTGACTAAGGTCGGTGCTGCTCAACCAGTCTGTGACTAAGGTCGGTGCTGCTCAACCAGTCTGTGACTAAGGTCGTTGCTGCTCAACCAGTCTGTAACTAAGGTCGGTGCTGCTCAACCAGTCTGTGACCCCGGTCGGTGCTACTCAACCAGTCTGTGACTAAGGTCGGTGCTGCTCAACCAGTCTGTGACTAAGGTCTGTGCTGCTCAACCAGTCTGTGACTAAGGTCGGTGCAGCTCAACCAGTCTGTAACTAAGGTCAGTGCTACTCAACCAGTCTGTGACCCCGGTCGGTGCTACTCAACCAGTCTGTGACTAAGGTCGGTGCTGTTCAACCAGTCTGTGACTAAGGTCGGTGCTGTTCAACCAGTCTGTAACTAAGGTCGGTGCTGCTCAACCAGTCTGTGACTAAGGTCGGTGCTGCTCAACCAGTCTGTGACTAAGGTCGGTGCTGTTCAACCAGTCTGTGACTAAGGTCGGTGCTGCTCAACCAGTCTGTGACCCCGGTCGGTGCTGTTCAACCAGTCTGTGACCCCGGTCGGTGCTGTTCAACCAGTCTGTGACTAAGGTCGGTGCTGCTCAACCAGTCTGTGACCCCGGTCGGTGCTGTTCAACCAGTCTGTGACTAAGGTCGGTGCTGCTCAACCAGTCTGTGACTAAGGTCGGTGCTGCTCAACCAGTCTGTGACCCCGGTCGGTGCTGTTCAACCAGTCTGTGACTAAGGTCGGTGCTGCTCAACCAGTCTGTGACCCCGGTCGGTGCTGTTCAACCAGTCTGTGACCCCGGTCGGTGCTGTTCAACCAGTCTGTGACTAAGGTCGGTGCTGCTCAACCAGTCTGTGACCCCGGTCGGTGCTGTTCAACCAGTCTGTGACTAAGGTCGGTGCTGCTCAACCAGTCTGTGACTAAGGTCGGTGCTGCTCAACCAGTCTGTGACCCCGGTCGGTGCTGTTCAACCAGTCTGTGACTAAGGTCGGTGCTGCTCAACCAGTCTGTGACTAAGGTCGGTGCTGCTCAACCAGTCTGTGACTAAGGTCGGTGCTGCTCAACCAGTCTGTGACTAAGGTCGGTGCTGCTCAACCAGTCTGTGACCCCGGTCGGTGCTGTTCAACCAGTCTGTGACCCCGGTCGGTGCTGTTCAACCAGTCTGTGACTAAGGTCGGTGCTGCTCAACCAGTCTGTGACTAAGGTCGGTGCTGCTCAACCAGTCTGTGACCCCGGTCGGTGCTGTTCAACCAGTCTGTGACCCCGGTCGGTGCTGTTCAACCAGTCTGTGACTAAGGTCGGTGCTGCTCAACCAGTCTGTGACTAAGGTCAGTGCTGTTCAACCAGTCTGTGACCCCGGTCGGTGCTGTTCAACCAGTCTGTGACCCCGGTCGGTGCTGTTCAACCAGTCTGTGACTAAGGTCGGTGCTGTTCAACCAGTCTGTGACTAAGGTCTGTGCTGCTCAACCAGTCTGTGACTAAGGTCGGTGCTGCTCAACCAGTCTGTGACTAAGGTCGGTGCTGCTCAACCAGTCTGTGACTAAGGTCGGTGCTGCTCAACCAGTCTGTGACTAAGGTCGGTGCTGCTCAACCAGTCTGTGACTAAGGTCGTTGCTGCTCAACCAGTCTGTAACTAAGGTCGGTGCTGCTCAACCAGTCTGTGACCCCGGTCGGTGCTACTCAACCAGTCTGTGACTAAGGTCGGTGCTGCTCAACCAGTCTGTGACTAAGGTCTGTGCTGCTCAACCAGTCTGTGACTAAGGTCGGTGCAGCTCAACCAGTCTGTAACTAAGGTCAGTGCTACTCAACCAGTCTGTGACCCCGGTCGGTGCTACTCAACCAGTCTGTGACTAAGGTCGGTGCTGTTCAACCAGTCTGTGACTAAGGTCGGTGCTGTTCAACCAGTCTGTGACTAAGGTCGGTGCTGTTCAACCAGTCTGTAACTAAGGTCGGTGCTGTTCAACCAGTCTGTGACTAAGGTCGGTGCTGTTCAACCAGTCTGTAACTAAGGTCGGTGCTGCTCAACCAGTCTGTGACTAAGGTCGGTGCTGTTCAACCAGTCTGTGACCCCGGTCGGTGCTGCTCAACCAGTCTGTGACTAAGGTCGGTGCTGCTCAACCAGTCTGTGACCCCGGTCAGTGCTGCTCAACCAGTCTGTGACTAAGGTCGGTGCTGCTCAACCAGTCTGTGACTAAGGTCGGTGCTGCTCAACCAGTCTGTGACTAAGGTCAGTGCTGCTCAACCAGTCTGTGACTAAGGTCGGTGCTGCTCAACCAGTCTGTAACTAAGGTCGGTGCTGCTCAACCAGTCTGTGACTAAGGTCGGTGCTGCTCAACCAGTCTGTGACTAAGGTCGGTGCTGTTCAACCAGTCTGTGACTAAGGTCGGTGCTGCTCAACCAGTCTGTGACCCCGGTCGGTGCTGTTCAACCAGTCTGTGACCCCGGTCGGTGCTGTTCAACCAGTCTGTGACTAAGGTCGGTGCTGCTCAACCAGTCTGTGACCCCGGTCGGTGCTGTTCAACCAGTCTGTGACTAAGGTCGGTGCTGCTCAACCAGTCTGTGACTAAGGTCGGTGCTGCTCAACCAGTCTGTGACCCCGGTCGGTGCTGTTCAACCAGTCTGTGACTAAGGTCGGTGCTGCTCAACCAGTCTGTGACTAAGGTCGGTGCTGCTCAACCAGTCTGTGACTAAGGTCGGTGCTGCTCAACCAGTCTGTGACTAAGGTCGGTGCTGCTCAACCAGTCTGTGACCCCGGTCGGTGCTGTTCAACCAGTCTGTGACCCCGGTCGGTGCTGTTCAACCAGTCTGTGACTAAGGTCGGTGCTGCTCAACCAGTCTGTGACTAAGGTCGGTGCTGCTCAACCAGTCTGTGACCCCGGTCGGTGCTGTTCAACCAGTCTGTGACCCCGGTCGGTGCTGTTCAACCAGTCTGTGACTAAGGTCGGTGCTGCTCAACCAGTCTGTGACTAAGGTCGGTGCTGCTCAACCAGTCTGTGACTAAGGTCGGTGCTGCTCAACCAGTCTGTGACCCCGGTCGGTGCTGTTCAACCAGTCTGTGACCCCGGTCGGTGCTGTTCAACCAGTCTGTGACTAAGGTCGGTGCTGCTCAACCAGTCTGTGACTAAGGTCGGTGCTGCTCAACCAGTCTGTGACCCCGGTCGGTGCTGTTCAACCAGTCTGTGACCCCGGTCGGTGCTGTTCAACCAGTCTGTGACTAAGGTCGGTGCTGCTCAACCAGTCTGTGACTAAGGTCAGTGCTGTTCAACCAGTCTGTGACCCCGGTCGGTGCTGTTCAACCAGTCTGTGACCCCGGTCGGTGATGTTCAACCAATCTGTGACTAAGGTCGGTGCTGTTCAACCAGTCTGTGACTAAGGTCTGTGCTGCTCAACCAGTCTGTGACTAAGGTCGGTGCTGCTCAACCAGTCTGTGACTAAGGTCGGTGCTGCTCAACCAGTCTGTGACTAAGGTCGGTGCTGCTCAACCAGTCTGTGACTAAGGTCGGTGCTGCTCAACCAGTCTGTGACTAAGGTCGTTGCTGCTCAACCAGTCTGTAACTAAGGTCGGTGCTGCTCAACCAGTCTGTGACCCCGGTCGGTGCTACTCAACCAGTCTGTGACTAAGGTCGGTGCTGCTCAACCAGTCTGTGACTAAGGTCTGTGCTGCTCAACCAGTCTGTGACTAAGGTCGGTGCAGCTCAACCAGTCTGTAACTAAGGTCGGTGCTGCTCAACCAGTCTGTGACCCCGGTCGGTGCTACTCAACCAGTCTGTGACTAAGGTCGGTGCTGTTCAACCAGTCTGTAACTAAGGTCTGTGCTGCTCAACCAGTCTGTGACTAAGGTCGGTGCTGCTCAACCAGTCTGTAACTAAGGTCGGTGCTGCTCAACCAGTCTGTGACCCCGGTCGGTGCTACTCAACCAGTCTGTGACTAAGGTCGGTGCTGCTCAACCAGTCTGTGACTAAGGTCGGTGCTGTTCAACCAGTCTGTGACTAAGGTCGGTGCTGTTCAACCAGTCTGTGACTAAGGTCGGTGCTGCTCAACCAGTCTGTGACTAAGGTCGGTGCTGCTCAACCAGTCTGTGACTAAGGTCGGTGCTGCTCAACCAGTCTGTGACTAAGGTCAGTGCTACTCAACCAGTCTGTGACCCGGGTGGTGCTGCTCAACCAGTCTGTGACTAAGGTCGGTGCTGTTCAACCAGTCTGTGACCCCGGTCGGTGCTGTTCAACCAGTCTGTGACTAAGGTCGGTGCTGCTCAACCAGTCTGTGACTAAGGTCGGTGCTGCTCAACCAGTCTGTGACTAAGGTCGGTGCTGTTCAACCAGTCTGTAACTAAGGTCGGTGCTGTTCAACCAGACTGTGACTAAGGTCGGTGCTGTTCAACCAGTCTGTGACTAAGGTCGGTGCTGTTCAACCAGTCTGTGACTAAGGTCGGTGCTGCTCAACCAGTCTGTGACTAAGGTCGGTGCTGCTCAACCAGTCTGTGACTAAGGTCGGTGCTGCTCAACCAGTCTGTAACTAAGGTCGGTGCTGTTCAACCAGTCTGTGACCCCGGTCGGTGCTGCTAAACCAGTCTGTGACTAAGGTCGGTGCTGTTCAACCAGTCTGTGACTAAGGTCGGTGCTATTCAACCAGTCTGTGACTAAGGTCGGTGCTGTTCAACCAGCCTGTGACTAAGGTCGGTGCTACTCAACCAGTCTGTGACCCCGGTCGGTGCTGCTCAACCAGTCTGTGACTAAGGTCGGTGCTGTTCAACCAGTCTGTGACTAAGGTCGGTGCTGCTCAACCAGTCTGTGACTAAGGTCAGTGCTGCTCAACCAGTCTGTGACCCCGGTCGGTGCTGCTCAACCAGTCTGTGACTAAGGTCGGTGCTGCTCAACCAGTCTGTGACCCCGGTCGGTGCTACTCAACCAGTCTGTGACCCCGGTCGGTGCTGCTCAACCAGTCTGTGACTAAGGTCGGTGCTGCTCAACCAGTCTGTAACTAAGGTCGGTGCTGTTCAACCAGTCTGTAACTAAGGTCGGTGCTGTTCAACCAGACTGTGACTAAGGTCGGTGCTGTTCAACCAGTCTGTGACTAAGGTCTGTGCTGCTCAACCAGTCTGTGACTAAGGTCGGTGCAGCTCAACCAGTCTGTAACTAAGGTCAGTGCTACTCAACCAGTCTGTGACCCCGGTCGGTGCTACTCAACCAGTCTGTGACTAAGGTCGGTGCTGTTCAACCAGTCTGTGACTAAGGTCGGTGCTGTTCAACCAGTCTGTGACTAAGGTCGGTGCTGTTCAACCAGTCTGTAACTAAGGTCGGTGCTGTTCAACCAGTCTGTGACTAAGGTCGGTGCTGTTCAACCAGTCTGTAACTAAGGTCGGTGCTGCTCAACCAGTCTGTGACTAAGGTCGGTGCTGTTCAACCAGTCTGTGACCCCGGTCGGTGCTGCTCAACCAGTCTGTGACTAAGGTCGGTGCTGCTCAACCAGTCTGTGACCCCGGTCAGTGCTGCTCAACCAGTCTGTGACTAAGGTCGGTGCTGCTCAACCAGTCTGTGACTAAGGTCGGTGCTGCTCAACCAGTCTGTGACTAAGGTCGGTGCTGCTCAACCAGTCTGTAACTAAGGTCGGTGCTGCTCAACCAGTCTGTAACTAAGGTCGGTGCTGCTCAACCAGTCTGTGACTAAGGTCGGTGCTGCTCAACCAGTCTGTAACTAAGGTCGGTGCTACTCAACCAGTCTGTGACTAAGGTCGGTGCTGTTCAACCAGTCTGTGACTAAGGTCGGTGCTACTCAACCAGTCTGTAACTAAGGTCGGTGCTGCTCAACCAGTCTGTGACTAAGGTCTGTGCTGCTCAACCAGTCTGTGACCCCGGTCGGTGCTGCTCAACCAGTCTGTGACTAAGGTCGGTGCTGTTCAACCAGTCTGTGACCCCGGTCGGTGCTGTTCAACCAGTCTGTGACTAAGGTCGGTGCTGCTCAACCAGTCTGTGACTAAGGTCGGTGCTGCTCAACCAGTCTGTGACTAAGGTCGGTGCTGTTCAACCAGTCTGTAACTAAGGTCGGTGCTGTTCAACCAGACTGTGACTAAGGTCGGTGCTGTTCAACCAGTCTGTGACTAAGGTCTGTGCTGCTCAACCAGTCTGTGACTAAGGTCGGTGCAGCTCAACCAGTCTGTAACTAAGGTCAGTGCTACTCAACCAGTCTGTGACCCCGGTCGGTGCTACTCAACCAGTCTGTGACTAAGGTCGGTGCTGTTCAACCAGTCTGTGACTAAGGTCGGTGCTGTTCAACCAGTCTGTGACTAAGGTCGGTGCTGTTCAACCAGTCTGTAACTAAGGTCGGTGCTGTTCAACCAGTCTGTGACTAAGGTCGGTGCTGTTCAACCAGTCTGTAACTAAGGTCGGTGCTGCTCAACCAGTCTGTGACTAAGGTCGGTGCTGTTCAACCAGTCTGTGACCCCGGTCGGTGCTGCTCAACCAGTCTGTGACTAAGGTCGGTGCTGCTCAACCAGTCTGTGACCCCGGTCAGTGCTGCTCAACCAGTCTGTGACTAAGGTCGGTGCTGCTCAACCAGTCTGTGACTAAGGTCGGTGCTGCTCAACCAGTCTGTGACTAAGGTCAGTGCTGCTCAACCAGTCTGTGACTAAGGTCGGTGCTGCTCAACCAGTCTGTAACTAAGGTCGGTGCTGCTCAACCAGTCTGTGACTAAGGTCGGTGCTGCTCAACCAGTCTGTGACTAAGGTCGGTGCTGTTCAACCAGTCCGTGACTAAGGTCGGTGCTGCTCAACCAGTCTGTGACCCCGGTCGGTGCTGTTCAACCAGTCTGTGACCCCGGTCGGTGCTGTTCAACCAGTCTGTGACTAAGGTCGGTGCTGCTCAACCAGTCTGTGACCCCGGTCGGTGCTGTTCAACCAGTCTGTGACTAAGGTCGGTGCTGCTCAACCAGTCTGTGACTAAGGTCGGTGCTGCTCAACCAGTCTGTGACCCCGGTCGGTGCTGTTCAACCAGTCTGTGACTAAGGTCGGTGCTGCTCAACCAGTCTGTGACTAAGGTCGGTGCTGCTCAACCAGTCTGTGACTAAGGTCGGTGCTGCTCAACCAGTCTGTGACTAAGGTCGGTGCTGCTCAACCAGTCTGTGACCCCGGTCGGTGCTGTTCAACCAGTCTGTGACCCCGGTCGGTGCTGTTCAACCAGTCTGTGACTAAGGTCGGTGCTGCTCAACCAGTCTGTGACTAAGGTCGGTGCTGCTCAACCAGTCTGTGACCCCGGTCGGTGCTGTTCAACCAGTCTGTGACCCCGGTCGGTGCTGTTCAACCAGTCTGTGACTAAGGTCGGTGCTGCTCAACCAGTCTGTGACTAAGGTCAGTGCTGTTCAACCAGTCTGTGACCCCGGTCGGTGCTGTTCAACCAGTCTGTGACCCCGGTCGGTGCTGTTCAACCAGTCTGTGACTAAGGTCGGTGCTGTTCAACCAGTCTGTGACTAAGGTCTGTGCTGCTCAACCAGTCTGTGACTAAGGTCGGTGCTGCTCAACCAGTCTGTGACTAAGGTCGGTGCTGCTCAACCAGTCTGTGACTAAGGTCGGTGCTGCTCAACCAGTCTGTGACTAAGGTCGGTGCTGCTCAACCAGTCTGTGACTAAGGTCGTTGCTGCTCAACCAGTCTGTAACTAAGGTCGGTGCTGCTCAACCAGTCTGTGACCCCGGTCGGTGCTACTCAACCAGTCTGTGACTAAGGTCGGTGCTGCTCAACCAGTCTGTGACTAAGGTCTGTGCTGCTCAACCAGTCTGTGACTAAGGTCGGTGCAGCTCAACCAGTCTGTAACTAAGGTCGGTGCTGCTCAACCAGTCTGTGACCCCGGTCGGTGCTACTCAACCAGTCTGTGACTAAGGTCGGTGCTGTTCAACCAGTCTGTAACTAAGGTCTGTGCTGCTCAACCAGTCTGTGACTAAGGTCGGTGCTGCTCAACCAGTCTGTAACTAAGGTCGGTGCTGCTCAAACAGTCTGTGACCCCGGTCGGTGCTACTCAACCAGTCTGTGACTAAGGTCGGTGCTGCTCAACCAGTCTGTGACTAAGGTCGGTGCTGTTCAACCAGTCTGTGACTAAGGTCGGTGCTGTTCAACCAGTCTGTGACTAAGGTCGGTGCTGCTCAACCAGTCTGTGACTAAGGTCGGTGCTGCTCAACCAGTCTGTGACTAAGGTCGGTGCTGCTCAACCAGTCTGTGACTAAGGTCAGTGCTACTCAACCAGTCTGTGACCCGGGTGGTGCTGCTCAACCAGTCTGTGACTAAGGTCGGTGCTGTTCAACCAGTCTGTGACCCCGGTCGGTGCTGTTCAACCAGTCTGTGACTAAGGTCGGTGCTGCTCAACCAGTCTGTGACTAAGGTCGGTGCTGCTCAACCAGTCTGTGACTAAGGTCGGTGCTGTTCAACCAGTCTGTAACTAAGGTCGGTGCTGTTCAACCAGACTGTGACTAAGGTCGGTGCTGTTCAACCAGTCTGTGACTAAGGTCGGTGCTGTTCAACCAGTCTGTGACTAAGGTCGGTGCTGCTCAACCAGTCTGTGACTAAGGTCGGTGCTGCTCAACCAGTCTGTGACCCCGGTCGGTGCTGTTCAACCAGTCTGTGACTAAGGTCGGTGCTGCTCAACCAGTCTGTGACTAAGGTCGGTGCTGCTCAACCAGTCTGTGACCCCGGTCGGTGCTGTTCAACCAGTCTGTGACTAAGGTCGGTGCTGCTCAACCAGTCTGTGACTAAGGTCGGTGCTGCTCAACCAGTCTGTGACTAAGGTCGGTGCTGCTCAACCAGTCTGTGACTAAGGTCGGTGCTGCTCAACCAGTCTGTGACCCCGGTCGGTGCTGTTCAACCAGTCTGTGACCCCGGTCGGTGCTACTCAACCAGTCTGTGACTAAGGTCGGTGCTGCTCAACCAGTCTGTGACTAAGGTCGGTGCTGTTCAACCAGTCTGTGACTAAGGTCGGTGCTGTTCAACCAGTCTGTGACTAAGGTCGGTGCTGCTCAACCAGTCTGTGACTAAGGTCGGTGCTGCTCAACCAGTCTGTGACTAAGGTCGGTGCTGCTCAACCAGTCTGTGACTAAGGTCAGTGCTACTCAACCAGTCTGTGACCCGGGTGGTGCTGCTCAACCAGTCTGTGACTAAGGTCGGTGCTGTTCAACCAGTCTGTGACCCCGGTCGGTGCTGTTCAACCAGTCTGTGACTAAGGTCGGTGCTGCTCAACCAGTCTGTGACTAAGGTCGGTGCTGCTCAACCAGTCTGTGACCCCGGTCGGTGCTGTTCAACCAGTCTGTGACTAAGGTCGGTGCTGCTCAACCAGTCTGTGACTAAGGTCGGTGCTGCTCAACCAGTCTGTGACTAAGGTCGGTGCTGCTCAACCAGTCTGTGACTAAGGTCGGTGCTGCTCAACCAGTCTGTGACTAAGGTCGGTGCTGCTCAACCAGTCTGTGACTAAGGTCGTTGCTGCTCAACCAGTCTGTAACTAAGGTCGGTGCTGCTCAACCAGTCTGTGACCCCGGTCGGTGCTACTCAACCAGTCTGTGACTAAGGTCGGTGCTGCTCAACCAGTCTGTGACTAAGGTCGGTGCTGCTCAACCAGTCTGTGACTAAGGTCAGTGCTACTCAACCAGTCTGTGACCCGGGTGGTGCTGCTCAACCAGTCTGTGACTAAGGTCGGTGCTGCTCAACCAGTCTGTAACTAAGGTCGGTGCTGCTCAACCAGTCTGTAACTAAGGTCGGTGCTGCTCAACCAGTCTGTGACTAAGGTCGGTGCTGCTCAACCAGTCTGTAACTAAGGTCGGTGCTACTCAACCAGTCTGTGACTAAGGTCGGTGCTGTTCAACCAGTCTGTGACTAAGGTCGGTGCTACTCAACCAGTCTGTAACTAAGGTCGGTGCTGCTCAACCAGTCTGTGACTAAGGTCTGTGCTGCTCAACCAGTCTGTGACCCCGGTCGGTGCTGCTCAACCAGTCTGTGACTAAGGTCGGTGCTGTTCAACCAGTCTGTGACCCCGGTCGGTGCTGTTCAACCAGTCTGTGACTAAGGTCGGTGCTGCTCAACCAGTCTGTGACTAAGGTCGGTGCTGCTCAACCAGTCTGTGACTAAGGTCGGTGCTGTTCAACCAGTCTGTAACTAAGGTCGGTGCTGTTCAACCAGACTGTGACTAAGGTCGGTGCTGTTCAACCAGTCTGTGACTAAGGTCTGTGCTGCTCAACCAGTCTGTGACTAAGGTCGGTGCAGCTCAACCAGTCTGTAACTAAGGTCAGTGCTACTCAACCAGTCTGTGACCCCGGTCGGTGCTACTCAACCAGTCTGTGACTAAGGTCGGTGCTGTTCAACCAGTCTGTGACTAAGGTCGGTGCTGTTCAACCAGTCTGTGACTAAGGTCGGTGCTGTTCAACCAGTCTGTAACTAAGGTCGGTGCTGTTCAACCAGTCTGTGACTAAGGTCGGTGCTGTTCAACCAGTCTGTAACTAAGGTCGGTGCTGCTCAACCAGTCTGTGACTAAGGTCGGTGCTGTTCAACCAGTCTGTGACCCCGGTCGGTGCTGCTCAACCAGTCTGTGACTAAGGTCGGTGCTGCTCAACCAGTCTGTGACCCCGGTCAGTGCTGCTCAACCAGTCTGTGACTAAGGTCGGTGCTGCTCAACCAGTCTGTGACTAAGGTCGGTGCTGCTCAACCAGTCTGTGACTAAGGTCAGTGCTGCTCAACCAGTCTGTGACTAAGGTCGGTGCTGCTCAACCAGTCTGTAACTAAGGTCGGTGCTGCTCAACCAGTCTGTGACTAAGGTCGGTGCTGCTCAACCAGTCTGTGACTAAGGTCGGTGCTGTTCAACCAGTCTGTGACTAAGGTCGGTGCTGCTCAACCAGTCTGTGACCCCGGTCGGTGCTGTTCAACCAGTCTGTGACCCCGGTCGGTGCTGTTCAACCAGTCTGTGACTAAGGTCGGTGCTGCTCAACCAGTCTGTGACCCCGGTCGGTGCTGTTCAACCAGTCTGTGACTAAGGTCGGTGCTGCTCAACCAGTCTGTGACTAAGGTCGGTGCTGCTCAACCAGTCTGTGACCCCGGTCGGTGCTGTTCAACCAGTCTGTGACTAAGGTCGGTGCTGCTCAACCAGTCTGTGACTAAGGTCGGTGCTGCTCAACCAGTCTGTGACTAAGGTCGGTGCTGCTCAACCAGTCTGTGACTAAGGTCGGTGCTGCTCAACCAGTCTGTGACCCCGGTCGGTGCTGTTCAACCAGTCTGTGACCCCGGTCGGTGCTGTTCAACCAGTCTGTGACTAAGGTCGGTGCTGCTCAACCAGTCTGTGACTAAGGTCGGTGCTGCTCAACCAGTCTGTGACCCCGGTCGGTGCTGTTCAACCAGTCTGTGACCCCGGTCGGTGCTGTTCAACCAGTCTGTGACTAAGGTCGGTGCTGCTCAACCAGTCTGTGACTAAGGTCAGTGCTGTTCAACCAGTCTGTGACCCCGGTCGGTGCTGTTCAACCAGTCTGTGACCCCGGTCGGTGCTGTTCAACCAGTCTGTGACTAAGGTCGGTGCTGTTCAACCAGTCTGTGACTAAGGTCTGTGCTGCTCAACCAGTCTGTGACTAAGGTCGGTGCTGCTCAACCAGTCTGTGACTAAGGTCGGTGCTGCTCAACCAGTCTGTGACTAAGGTCGGTGCTGCTCAACCAGTCTGTGACTAAGGTCGGTGCTGCTCAACCAGTCTGTGACTAAGGTCGTTGCTGCTCAACCAGTCTGTAACTAAGGTCGGTGCTGCTCAACCAGTCTGTGACCCCGGTCGGTGCTACTCAACCAGTCTGTGACTAAGGTCGGTGCTGCTCAACCAGTCTGTGACTAAGGTCTGTGCTGCTCAACCAGTCTGTGACTAAGGTCGGTGCAGCTCAACCAGTCTGTAACTAAGGTCGGTGCTGCTCAACCAGTCTGTGACCCCGGTCGGTGCTACTCAACCAGTCTGTGACTAAGGTCGGTGCTGTTCAACCAGTCTGTAACTAAGGTCTGTGCTGCTCAACCAGTCTGTGACTAAGGTCGGTGCTGCTCAACCAGTCTGTAACTAAGGTCGGTGCTGCTCAAACAGTCTGTGACCCCGGTCGGTGCTACTCAACCAGTCTGTGACTAAGGTCGGTGCTGCTCAACCAGTCTGTGACTAAGGTCGGTGCTGTTCAACCAGTCTGTGACTAAGGTCGGTGCTGTTCAACCAGTCTGTGACTAAGGTCGGTGCTGCTCAACCAGTCTGTGACTAAGGTCGGTGCTGCTCAACCAGTCTGTGACTAAGGTCGGTGCTGCTCAACCAGTCTGTGACTAAGGTCAGTGCTACTCAACCAGTCTGTGACCCGGGTGGTGCTGCTCAACCAGTCTGTGACTAAGGTCGGTGCTGTTCAACCAGTCTGTGACCCCGGTCGGTGCTGTTCAACCAGTCTGTGACTAAGGTCGGTGCTGCTCAACCAGTCTGTGACTAAGGTCGGTGCTGCTCAACCAGTCTGTGACTAAGGTCGGTGCTGTTCAACCAGTCTGTAACTAAGGTCGGTGCTGTTCAACCAGACTGTGACTAAGGTCGGTGCTGTTCAACCAGTCTGTGACTAAGGTCGGTGCTGTTCAACCAGTCTGTGACTAAGGTCGGTGCTGCTCAACCAGTCTGTGACTAAGGTCGGTGCTGCTCAACCAGTCTGTGACCCCGGTCGGTGCTGTTCAACCAGTCTGTGACTAAGGTCGGTGCTGCTCAACCAGTCTGTGACTAAGGTCGGTGCTGCTCAACCAGTCTGTGACCCCGGTCGGTGCTGTTCAACCAGTCTGTGACTAAGGTCGGTGCTGCTCAACCAGTCTGTGACTAAGGTCGGTGCTGCTCAACCAGTCTGTGACTAAGGTCGGTGCTGCTCAACCAGTCTGTGACTAAGGTCGGTGCTGCTCAACCAGTCTGTGACCCCGGTCGGTGCTGTTCAACCAGTCTGTGACCCCGGTCGGTGCTACTCAACCAGTCTGTGACTAAGGTCGGTGCTGCTCAACCAGTCTGTGACTAAGGTCGGTGCTGTTCAACCAGTCTGTGACTAAGGTCGGTGCTGTTCAACCAGTCTGTGACTAAGGTCGGTGCTGCTCAACCAGTCTGTGACTAAGGTCGGTGCTGCTCAACCAGTCTGTGACTAAGGTCGGTGCTGCTCAACCAGTCTGTGACTAAGGTCAGTGCTACTCAACCAGTCTGTGACCCGGGTGGTGCTGCTCAACCAGTCTGTGACTAAGGTCGGTGCTGTTCAACCAGTCTGTGACCCCGGTCGGTGCTGTTCAACCAGTCTGTGACTAAGGTCGGTGCTGTTCAACCAGTCTGTGACTAAGGTCGGTGCTGTTCAACCAGTCTGTGACTAAGGTCGGTGCTGCTCAACCAGTCTGTGACTAAGGTCGGTGCTGCTCAACCAGTCTGTGACTAAGGTCGGTGCTGCTCAACCAGTCTGTAACTAAGGTCGGTGCTGTTCAACCAGTCTGTGACCCCGGTCGGTGCTGCTAAACCAGTCTGTGACTAAGGTCGGTGCTGTTCAACCAGTCTGTGACTAAGGTCGGTGCTGTTCAACCAGTCTGTGACTAAGGTCGGTGCTGTTCAACCAGCCTGTGACTAAGGTCGGTGCTACTCAACCAGTCTGTGACCCCGGTCGGTGCTGCTCAACCAGTCTGTGACTAAGGTCGGTGCTGTTCAACCAGTCTGTGACTAAGGTCGGTGCTGCTCAACCAGTCTGTGACTAAGGTCAGTGCTGCTCAACCAGTCTGTGACCCCGGTCGGTGCTGCTCAACCAGTCTGTGACTAAGGTCGGTGCTGCTCAACCAGTCTGTGACCCCGGTCGGTGCTACTCAACCAGTCTGTGACCCCGGTCGGTGCTGCTCAACCAGTCTGTGACTAAGGTCGGTGCTGCTCAACCAGTCTGTAACTAAGGTCGGTGCTGCTCAACCAGTCTGTGACCCCGGTCGGTGCTACTCAACCAGTCTGTGACTAAGGTCGGTGCTGTTCAACCAGTCTGTGACTAAGGTCGGTGCTGTTCAACCAGTCTGTGACTAAGGTCGGTGCTGTTCAACCAGTCTGTAACTAAGGTCGGTGCTGTTCAACCAGTCTGTGACTAAGGTCGGTGCTGTTCAACCAGTCTGTAACTAAGGTCGGTGCTGCTCAACCAGTCTGTGACTAAGGTCCGTGCTGCTCAACCAGTCTGTGACTAAGGTCAGTGCTGCTCAACCAGTCTGTGACTAAGGTCGGTGCTGCTCAACCAGTCTGTAACTAAGGTCGGTGCTGCTCAACCAGTCTGTGACTAAGGTCGGTGCTGCTCAACCAGTCTGTGACTAAGGTCGGTGCTGTTCAACCAGTCTGTGACTAAGGTCGGTGCTGCTCAACCAGTCTGTGACCCCGGTCGGTGCTGTTCAACCAGTCTGTGACCCCGGTCGGTGCTGTTCAACCAGTCTGTGACTAAGGTCGGTGCTGCTCAACCAGTCTGTGACCCCGGTCGGTGCTGTTCAACCAGTCTGTGACTAAGGTCGGTGCTGCTCAACCAGTCTGTGACTAAGGTCGGTGCTGCTCAACCAGTCTGTGACCCCGGTCGGTGCTGTTCAACCAGTCTGTGACTAAGGTCGGTGCTGCTCAACCAGTCTGTGACTAAGGTCGGTGCTGCTCAACCAGTCTGTGACTAAGGTCGGTGCTGCTCAACCAGTCTGTGACTAAGGTCGGTGCTGCTCAACCAGTCTGTGACCCCGGTCGGTGCTGTTCAACCAGTCTGTGACCCCGGTCGGTGCTGTTCAACCAGTCTGTGACTAAGGTCGGTGCTGCTCAACCAGTCTGTGACTAAGGTCGGTGCTGCTCAACCAGTCTGTGACCCCGGTCGGTGCTGTTCAACCAGTCTGTGACCCCGGTCGGTGCTGTTCAACCAGTCTGTGACTAAGGTCGGTGCTGCTCAACCAGTCTGTGACTAAGGTCAGTGCTGTTCAACCAGTCTGTGACCCCGGTCGGTGCTGTTCAACCAGTCTGTGACCCCGGTCGGTGCTGTTCAACCAGTCTGTGACTAAGGTCGGTGCTGTTCAACCAGTCTGTGACTAAGGTCTGTGCTGCTCAACCAGTCTGTGACTAAGGTCGGTGCTGCTCAACCAGTCTGTGACTAAGGTCGGTGCTGCTCAACCAGTCTGTGACTAAGGTCGGTGCTGCTCAACCAGTCTGTGACTAAGGTCGGTGCTGCTCAACCAGTCTGTGACTAAGGTCGTTGCTGCTCAACCAGTCTGTAACTAAGGTCGGTGCTGCTCAACCAGTCTGTGACCCCGGTCGGTGCTACTCAACCAGTCTGTGACTAAGGTCGGTGCTGCTCAACCAGTCTGTGACTAAGGTCTGTGCTGCTCAACCAGTCTGTGACTAAGGTCGGTGCAGCTCAACCAGTCTGTAACTAAGGTCGGTGCTGCTCAACCAGTCTGTGACCCCGGTCGGTGCTACTCAACCAGTCTGTGACTAAGGTCGGTGCTGTTCAACCAGTCTGTAACTAAGGTCTGTGCTGCTCAACCAGTCTGTGACTAAGGTCGGTGCTGCTCAACCAGTCTGTAACTAAGGTCGGTGCTGCTCAACCAGTCTGTGACCCCGGTCGGTGCTACTCAACCAGTCTGTGACTAAGGTCGGTGCTGCTCAACCAGTCTGTGACTAAGGTCGGTGCTGTTCAACCAGTCTGTGACTAAGGTCGGTGCTGTTCAACCAGTCTGTGACTAAGGTCGGTGCTGCTCAACCAGTCTGTGACTAAGGTCGGTGCTGCTCAACCAGTCTGTGACTAAGGTCGGTGCTGCTCAACCAGTCTGTGACTAAGGTCAGTGCTACTCAACCAGTCTGTGACCCGGGTGGTTCTGCTCAACCAGTCTGTGACTAAGGTCGGTGCTGTTCAACCAGTCTGTGACCCCGGTCGGTGCTGTTCAACCAGTCTGTGACTAAGGTCGGTGCTGCTCAACCAGTCTGTGACTAAGGTCGGTGCTGCTCAACCAGTCTGTGACTAAGGTCGGTGCTGTTCAACCAGTCTGTAACTAAGGTCGGTGCTGTTCAACCAGACTGTGACTAAGGTCGGTGCTGTTCAACCAGTCTGTGACTAAGGTCGGTGCTGTTCAACCAGTCTGTGACTAAGGTCGGTGCTGCTCAACCAGTCTGTGACTAAGGTCGGTGCTGCTCAACCAGTCTGTGACTAAGGTCGGTGCTGCTCAACCAGTCTGTAACTAAGGTCGGTGCTGTTCAACCAGTCTGTGACCCCGGTCGGTGCTGCTAAACCAGTCTGTGACTAAGGTCGGTGCTGTTCAACCAGTCTGTGACTAAGGTCGTTGCTGTTCAACCAGTCTGTGACTAAGGTCGGTGCTGTTCAACCAGCCTGTGACTAAGGTCGGTGCTACTCAACCAGTCTGTGACCCCGGTCGGTGCTGCTCAACCAGTCTGTGACTAAGGTCGGTGCTGTTCAACCAGTCTGTGACTAAGGTCGGTGCTGCTCAACCAGTCTGTGACTAAGGTCAGTGCTGCTCAACCAGTCTGTGACCCCGGTCGGTGCTGCTCAACCAGTCTGTGACTAAGGTCGGTGCTGCTCAACCAGTCTGTGACCCCGGTCGGTGCTACTCAACCAGTCTGTGACCCCGGTCGGTGCTGCTCAACCAGTCTGTGACTAAGGTCGGTGCTGCTCAACCAGTCTGTAACTAAGGTCGGTGCTGCTCAACCAGTCTGTAACTAAGGTCAGTGCTACTCAACCAGTCTGTGACCCCGGTCGGTGCTACTCAACCAGTCTGTGACTAAGGTCGGTGCTGTTCAACCAGTCTGTGACCCCGGTCGGTGCTGCTCAACCAGTCTGTGACTAAGGTCGGTGCTGCTCAACCAGTCTGTAACTAAGGTCGGTGCTGCTCAACCAGTCTGTAACTAAGGTCAGTGCTACTCAACCAGTCTGTGACCCCGGTCGGTGCTACTCAACCAGTCTGTGACTAAGGTCGGTGCTGTTCAACCAGTCTGTGACTAAGGTCGGTGCTGTTCAACCAGTCTGTGACTAAGGTCGGTGCTGTTCAACCAGTCTGTAACTAAGGTCGGTGCTGTTCAACCAGTCTGTGACTAAGGTCGGTGCTGTTCAACCAGTCTGTAACTAAGGTCGGTGCTGCTCAACCAGTCTGTGACTAAGGTCGGTGCTGTTCAACCAGTCTGTGACCCCGGTCGGTGCTGCTCAACCAGTCTGTGACTAAGGTCGGTGCTGCTCAACCAGTCTGTGACCCCGGTCAGTGCTGCTCAACCAGTCTGTGACTAAGGTCGGTGCTGCTCAACCAGTCTGTGACTAAGGTCGGTGCTGCTCAACCAGTCTGTGACTAAGGTCAGTGCTGCTCAACCAGTCTGTGACAAAGGTCGGTGCTGCTCAACCAGTCTGTAACTAAGGTCGGTGCTGCTTAACCAGTCTGTGACTAAGGTCGGTGCTGCTCAACCAGTCTGTGACTAAGGTCGGTGCTGTTCAACCAGTCTGTGACTAAGGTCGGTGCTGCTCAACCAGTCTGTGACCCCGGTCGGTGCTGTTCAACCAGTCTGTGACCCCGGTCGGTGCTGTTCAACCAGTCTGTGACTAAGGTCGGTGCTGCTCAACCAGTCTGTGACCCCGGTCGGTGCTGTTCAACCAGTCTGTGACTAAGGTCGGTGCTGCTCAACCAGTCTGTGACTAAGGTCGGTGCTGCTCAACCAGTCTGTGACCCCGGTCGGTGCTGTTCAACCAGTCTGTGACTAAGGTCGGTGCTGCTCAACCAGTCTGTGACTAAGGTCGGTGCTGCTCAACCAGTCTGTGACTAAGGTCGGTGCTGCTCAACCAGTCTGTGACTAAGGTCGGTGCTGCTCAACCAGTCTGTGACTAAGGTCGGTGCTGCTCAACCAGTCTGTGACTAAGGTCGTTGCTGCTCAACCAGTCTGTAACTAAGGTCGGTGCTGCTCAACCAGTCTGTGACCCCGGTCGGTGCTACTCAACCAGTCTGTGACTAAGGTCGGTGCTGCTCAACCAGTCTGTGACTAAGGTCGGTGCTGCTCAACCAGTCTGTGACTGAGGTCAGTGCTACTCAACCAGTCTGTGACCCGGGTGGTGCTGCTCAACCAGTCTGTGACTAAGGTCGGTGCTGCTCAACCAGTCTGTAACTAAGGTCGGTGCTGCTCAACCAGTCTGTAACTAAGGTCGGTGCTGCTCAACCAGTCTGTGACTAAGGTCGGTGCTGCTCAACCAGTCTGTAACTAAGGTCGGTGCTACTCAACCAGTCTGTGACTAAGGTCGGTGCTGTTCAACCAGTCTGTGACTAAGGTCGGTGCTACTCAACCAGTCTGTAACTAAGGTCGGTGCTGCTCAACCAGTCTGTGACTAAGGTCTGTGCTGCTCAACCAGTCTGTGACCCCGGTCGGTGCTGCTCAACCAGTCTGTGACTAAGGTCGGTGCTGTTCAACCAGTCTGTGACCCCGGTCGGTGCTGTTCAACCAGTCTGTGACTAAGGTCGGTGCTGTTCAACCAGTCTGTAACTAAGGTCGGTGCTGTTCAACCAGACTGTGACTAAGGTCGGTGCTGTTCAACCAGTCTGTGACTAAGGTCGGTGCTGTTCAACCAGTCTGTGACTAAGGTCGGTGCTGTTCAACCAGTCTGTGACCCGGGTGGTGCTGCTCAACCAGTCTGTAACTAAGGTCGGTGCTGCTCAACCAGTCTGTGACTAAGGTCGGTGCTGCTCAACCAGTCTGTGACTAAGGTCGGTGCTGCTCAACCAGTCTGTGACTAAGGTCGGTGCTGCTCAACCAGTCTGTGACTAAGGTCGGTGCTGCTCAACCAGTCTGTGACTAAGGTCGGTGCTGCTCAACCAGTCTGTAACTAAGGTAAGTGCTGCTCAACCAGTCTGTGACTAAGGTCGGTGCTGCTCAACCAGTCTGTGACCCCGGTCGGTGCTGTTCAACCAGTCTGTGACTAAGGTCGGTGCTGTTCAACCAGTCTGTGACCCCGGTCGGTGCTGCTAAACCAGTCTGTGACCCCGGTCGGTTCTGCTCAACCAGTCTGTGACTAAGGTCGGTGCTGTTCAACCAGTCTGTGACTAAGGTCGGTGCTGCTCAACCAGTCTGTGACTAAGGTCAGTGCTGCTCAACCAGTCTGTGACCCCGGTCGGTGCTGCTCAACCAGTCTGTGACTAAGGTCGGTGCTGCTCAACCAGTCTGTGACCCCGGTCGGTGCTACTCAACCAGTCTGTGACCCCGGTCGGTGCTGCTCAACCAGTCTGTGACTAAGGTCGGTGCTGCTCAACCAGTCTGTAACTAAGGTCGGTGCTGCTCAACCAGTCTGTAACTAAGGTCAGTGCTACTCAACCAGTCTGTGACCCCGGTCGGTGCTACTCAACCAGTCTGTGACTAAGGTCGGTGCTGTTCAACCAGTCTGTGACTAAGGTCGGTGCTGTTCAACCAGTCTGTGACTAAGGTCGGTGCTGTTCAACCAGTCTGTAACTAAGGTCGGTGCTGTTCAACCAGTCTGTGACTAAGGTCGGTGCTGTTCAACCAGTCTGTAACTAAGGTCGGTGCTGCTCAACCAGTCTGTGACTAAGGTCGGTGCTGTTCAACCAGTCTGTGACCCCGGTCGGTGCTGCTCAACCAGTCTGTGACTAAGGTCGGTGCTGCTCAACCAGTCTGTGACCCCGGTCAGTGCTGCTCAACCAGTCTGTGACTAAGGTCGGTGCTGCTCAACCAGTCTGTGACTAAGGTCGGTGCTGCTCAACCAGTCTGTGACTAAGGTCAGTGCTGCTCAACCAGTCTGTGACTAAGGTCGGTGCTGCTCAACCAGTCTGTAACTAAGGTCGGTGCTGCTCAACCAGTCTGTGACTAAGGTCGGTGCTGCTCAACCAGTCTGTGACTAAGGTCGGTGCTGTTCAACCAGTCTGTGACTAAGGTCGGTGCTGCTCAACCAGTCTGTGACCCCGGTCGGTGCTGTTCAACCAGTCTGTGACCCCGGTCGGTGCTGTTCAACCAGTCTGTGACTAAGGTCGGTGCTGCTCAACCAGTCTGTGACCCCGGTCGGTGCTGTTCAACCAGTCTGTGACTAAGGTCGGTGCTGCTCAACCAGTCTGTGACTAAGGTCGGTGCTGCTCAACCAGTCTGTGCTCCCGGTCGGTGCTGTTCAACCAGTCTGTGACTAAGGTCGGTGCTGCTCAACCAGTCTGTGACTAAGGTCGGTGCTGCTCAACCAGTCTGTGACTAAGGTCGGTGCTGCTCAACCAGTCTGTGACTAAGGTCGGTGCTGCTCAACCAGTCTGTGACCCCGGTCGGTGCTGTTCAACCAGTCTGTGACCCCGGTCGGTGCTGTTCAACCAGTCTGTGACTAAGGTCGGTGCTGCTCAACCAGTCTGTGACTAAGGTCGGTGCTGCTCAACCAGTCTGTGACCCCGGTCGGTGCTGTTCAACCAGTCTGTGACCCCGGTCGGTGCTGTTCAACCAGTCTGTGACTAAGGTCGGTGCTGCTCAACCAGTCTGTGACTAAGGTCAGTGCTGTTCAACCAGTCTGTGACCCCGGTCGGTGCTGTTCAACCAGTCTGTGACCCCGGTCGGTGCTGTTCAGCCAGTCTGTGACTAAGTTCGGTGCTGTTCAACCAGTCTGTGACTAAGGTCTGTGCTGCTCAACCAGTCTGTGACTAAGGTCGGTGCTGCTCAACCAGTCTGTGACTAAGGTCGGTGCTGCTCAACCAGTCTGTGACTAAGGTCGGTGCTGCTCAACCAGTCTGTGACTAAGGTCGTTGCTGCTCAACCAGTCTGTAACTAAGGTCGGTGCTGCTCAACCAGTCTGTGACCCCAGTCGGTGCTACTCAACCAGTCTGTGACTAAGGTCGGTGCTGCTCAACCAGTCTGTGACTAAGGTCTGTGCTGCTCAACCAGTCTGTAACTAAGGTCGGTGCTGCTCAACCAGTCTGTGACTAAGGTCGGTGCTGCTCAACCAGTCTGTGACTAAGGTCGGTGCTGCTCAACCAGTCTGTGACTAAGGTCGTTGCTGCTCAACCAGTCTGTAACTAAGGTCGGTGCTGCTCAACCAGTCTGTGACCCCAGTCGGTGCTACTCAACCAGTCTGTGACTAAGGTCGGTGCTGCTCAACCAGTCTGTGACTAAGGTCGGTGCTGCTCAACCAGTCTGTGACTAAGGTCGGTGCTGCTCAACCAGTCTGTAACTAAGGTCGGTGCTGTTCAACCAGTCTGTGACCCCGGTCGGTGCTGCTAAACCAGTCTGTGACCCCGGTCGGTGCTGCTCAACCAGTCTGTGACTAAGGTCGGTGCTGTTCAACCAGTCTGTGACTAAGGTCGGTGCTGCTCAACCAGTCTGTGACTAAGGTCAGTGCTGCTCAACCAGTCTGTGACCCCGGTCGGTGCTGCTCAACCAGTCTGTGACTAAGGTCGGTGCTGCTCAACCAGTCTGTGACCCCGGTCGGTGCTACTCAACCAGTCTGTGACCCCGGTCGGTGCTGCTCAACCAGTCTGTGACTAAGGTCGGTGCTGCTCAACCAGTCTGTAACTAAGGTCGGTGCTGCTCAACCAGTCTGTAACTAAGGTCAGTGCTACTCAACCAGTCTGTGACCCCGGTCGGTGCTACTCAACCAGTCTGTGACTAAGGTCGGTGCTGTTCAACCAGTCTGTGACTAAGGTCGGTGCTGTTCAACCAGTCTGTGACTAAGGTCGGTGCTGTTCAACCAGTCTGTAACTAAGGTCGGTGCTGTTCAACCAGTCTGTGACTAAGGTCGGTGCTGTTCAACCAGTCTGTAACTAAGGTCGGTGCTGCTCAACCAGTCTGTGACTAAGGTCGGTGCTGTTCAACCAGTCTGTGACCCCGGTCGGTGCTGCTCAACCAGTCTGTGACTAAGGTCGGTGCTGCTCAACCAGTCTGTGACCCCGGTCAGTGCTGCTCAACCAGTCTGTGACTAAGGTCGGTGCTGCTCAACCAGTCTGTGACTAAGGTCGGTGCTGCTCAACCAGTCTGTGACTAAGGTCAGTGCTGCTCAACCAGTCTGTGACTAAGGTCGGTGCTGCTCAACCAGTCTGTAACTAAGGTCGGTGCTGCTCAACCAGTCTGTGACTAAGGTCGGTGCTGCTCAACCAGTCTGTGACTAAGGTCGGTGCTGTTCAACCAGTCTGTGACTAAGGTCGGTGCTGCTCAACCAGTCTGTGACCCCGGTCGGTGCTGTTCAACCAGTCTGTGACCCCGGTCGGTGCTGTTCAACCAGTCTGTGACTAAGGTCGGTGCTGCTCAACCAGTCTGTGACCCCGGTCGGTGCTGTTCAACCAGTCTGTGACTAAGGTCGGTGCTGCTCAACCAGTCTGTGACTAAGGTCGGTGCTGCTCAACCAGTCTGTGACTAAGGTCGGTGCTGCTCAACCAGTCTGTGACTAAGGTCGGTGCTGCTCAACCAGTCTGTGACTAAGGTCGGTGCTGCTCAACCAGTCTGTGACTAAGGTCGTTGCTGCTCAACCAGTCTGTAACTAAGGTCGGTGCTGCTCAACCAGTCTGTGACCCCGGTCGGTGCTACTCAACCAGTCTGTGACTAAGGTCGGTGCTGCTCAACCAGTCTGTGACTAAGGTCGGTGCTGCTCAACCAGTCTGTGACTAAGGTCAGTGCTGCTCAACCAGTCTGTGACTAAGGTCGGTGCTGCTCAACCAGTCTGTAACTAAGGTCGGTGCTGCTCAACCAGTCTGTGACTAAGGTCGGTGCTGCTCAACCAGTCTGTGACTAAGGTCGGTGCTGTTCAACCAGTCTGTGACTAAGGTCGGTGCTGCTCAACCAGTCTGTGACCCCGGTCGGTGCTGTTCAACCAGTCTGTGACCCCGGTCGGTGCTGTTCAACCAGTCTGTGACTAAGGTCGGTGCTGCTCAACCAGTCTGTGACCCCGGTCGGTGCTGTTCAACCAGTCTGTGACTAAGGTCGGTGCTGCTCAACCAGTCTGTGACTAAGGTCGGTGCTGCTCAACCAGTCTGTGCTCCCGGTCGGTGCTGTTCAACCAGTCTGTGACTAAGGTCGGTGCTGCTCAACCAGTCTGTGACTAAGGTCGGTGCTGCTCAACCAGTCTGTGACTAAGGTCGGTGCTGCTCAACCAGTCTGTGACTAAGGTCGGTGCTGCTCAACCAGTCTGTGACCCCGGTCGGTGCTGTTCAACCAGTCTGTGACCCCGGTCGGTGCTGTTCAACCAGTCTGTGACTAAGGTCGGTGCTGCTCAACCAGTCTGTGACTAAGGTCGGTGCTGCTCAACCAGTCTGTGACCCCGGTCGGTGCTGTTCAACCAGTCTGTGACCCCGGTCGGTGCTGTTCAACCAGTCTGTGACTAAGGTCGGTGCTGCTCAACCAGTCTGTGACTAAGGTCAGTGCTGTTCAACCAGTCTGTGACCCCGGTCGGTGCTGTTCAACCAGTCTGTGACCCCGGTCGGTGCTGTTCAACCAGTCTGTGACTAAGGTCGGTGCTGTTCAACCAGTCTGTGACTAAGGTCTGTGCTGCTCAACCAGTCTGTGACTAAGGTCGGTGCTGCTCAACCAGTCTGTGACTAAGGTCGGTGCTGCTCAACCAGTCTGTGACTAAGGTCGGTGCTGCTCAACCAGTCTGTGACTAAGGTCGTTGCTGCTCAACCAGTCTGTAACTAAGGTCGGTGCTGCTCAACCAGTCTGTGACCCCAGTCGGTGCTACTCAACCAGTCTGTGACTAAGGTCGGTGCTGCTCAACCAGTCTGTGACTAAGGTCTGTGCTGCTCAACCAGTCTGTAACTAAGGTCGGTGCTGCTCAACCAGTCTGTGACTAAGGTCGGTGCTGCTCAACCAGTCTGTGACTAAGGTCGGTGCTGCTCAACCAGTCTGTGACTAAGGTCGTTGCTGCTCAACCAGTCTGTAACTAAGGTCGGTGCTGCTCAACCAGTCTGTGACCCCAGTCGGTGCTACTCAACCAGTCTGTGACTAAGGTCGGTGCTGCTCAACCAGTCTGTGACTAAGGTCGGTGCTGCTCAACCAGTCTGTGACTAAGGTCGGTGCTGCTCAACCAGTCTGTAACTAAGGTCGGTGCTGTTCAACCAGTCTGTGACCCCGGTCGGTGCTGCTAAACCAGTCTGTGACCCCGGTCGGTGCTGCTCAACCAGTCTGTGACTAAGGTCGGTGCTGTTCAACCAGTCTGTGACTAAGGTCGGTGCTGCTCAACCAGTCTGTGACTAAGGTCAGTGCTGCTCAACCAGTCTGTGACCCCGGTCGGTGCTGCTCAACCAGTCTGTGACTAAGGTCGGTGCTGCTCAACCAGTCTGTGACCCCGGTCGGTGCTACTCAACCAGTCTGTGACCCCGGTCGGTGCTGCTCAACCAGTCTGTAACTAAGGTCGGTGCTGCTCAACCAGTCTGTGACCCCGGTCGGTGCTGCTCAACCAGTCTGTGACTAAGGTCGGTGCTGCTCAACCAGTCTGTGACCCCGGTCGGTGCTACTCAACCAGTCTGTGACTAAGGTCGGTGCTGCTCAACCAGTCTGTAACTAAGGTCGGTGCTGCTCAACCAGTCTGTAACTAAGGTCAGTGCTACTCAACCAGTCTGTGACCCCGGTCGGTGCTACTCAACCAGTCTGTGACTAAGGTCGGTGCTGTTCAACCAGTCTGTGACTAAGGTCGGTGCTGTTCAACCAGTCTGTGACTAAGGTCGGTGCTGTTCAACCAGTCTGTAACTAAGGTCGGTGCTGTTCAACCAGTCTGTGACTAAGGTCGGTGCTGTTCAACCAGTCTGTAACTAAGGTCGGTGCTGCTCAACCAGTCTGTGACTAAGGTCGGTGCTGTTCAACCAGTCTGTGACCCCGGTCGGTGCTGCTCAACCAGTCTGTGACTAAGGTCGGTGCTGCTCAACCAGTCTGTGACCCCGGTCAGTGCTGCTCAACCAGTCTGTGACTAAGGTCGGTGCTGCTCAACCAGTCTGTAACTAAGGTCGGTGCTGCTCAACCAGTCTGTGACTAAGGTCGGTGCTGCTCAACCAGTCTGTGACTAAGGTCGGTGCTGTTCAACCAGTCTGTGACTAAGGTCGGTGCTGCTCAACCAGTCTGTGACCCCGGTCGGTGCTGTTCAACCAGTCTGTGACCCCGGTCGGTGCTGTTCAACCAGTCTGTGACTAAGGTCAGTGCTGCTCAACCAGTCTGTGACCCCGGTCGGTGCTGTTCAACCAGTCTGTGACTAAGGTCGGTGCTGCTCAACCAGTCTGTGACTAAGGTCGGTGCTGCTCAACCAGTCTGTGACCCCGGTCGGTGCTGTTCAACCAGTCTGTGACTAAGGTCGGTGCTGCTCAACCAGTCTGTGACTAAGGTCGGTGCTGCTCAACCAGTCTGTGACTAAGGTCGGTGCTGCTCAACCAGTCTGTGACTAAGGTCGGTGCTGCTCAACCAGTCTGTGACTAAGGTCGGTGCTGCTCAACCAGTCTGTGACTAAGGTCGTTGCTGCTCAACCAGTCTGTAACTAAGGTCGGTGCTGCTCAACCAGTCTGTGACCCCGGTCGGTGCTACTCAACCAGTCTGTGACTAAGGTCGGTGCTGCTCAACCAGTCTGTGACTAAGGTCGGTGCTGCTCAACCAGTCTGTGACTAAGGTCAGTGCTACTCAACCAGTCTGTGACCCGGGTGGTGCTGCTCAACCAGTCTGTGACTAAGGTCGGTGCTGCTCAACCAGTCTGTAACTAAGGTCGGTGCTGCTCAACCAGTCTGTAACTAAGGTCGGTGCTGCTCAACCAGTCTGTGACTAAGGTCGGTGCTGCTCAACCAGTCTGTAACTAAGGTCGGTGCTACTCAACCAGTCTGTGACTAAGGTCGGTGCTGTTCAACCAGTCTGTGACTAAGGTCGGTGCTACTCAACCAGTCTGTAACTAAGGTCGGTGCTGCTCAACCAGTCTGTGACTAAGGTCTGTGCTGCTCAACCAGTCTGTGACTAAGGTCGGTGCTACTCAACCAGTCTGTAACTAAGGTCGGTGCTGCTCAACCAGTCTGTGACTAAGGTCGGTGCTGTTCAACCAGTCTGTGACCCCGGTCGGTGCTGTTCAACCAGTCTGTGACTAAGGTCGGTGCTGCTCAACCAGTCTGTGACTAAGGTCGGTGATGCTCAACCAGTCTGTGACTAAGGTCGGTGCTGTTCAACCAGTCTGTAACTAAGGTCGGTGCTGTTCAACCAGACTGTGACTAAGGTCGGTGCTGTTCAACCAGTCTGTGACTAAGGTCGGTGCTGTTCAACCAGTCTGTGACTAAGGTCGGTGCTGTTCAACCAGTCTGTGACCCGGGTGGTGCTGCTCAACCAGTCTGTAACTAAGGTCGGTGCTGCTCAACCAGTCTGTGACTAAGGTCGGTGCTGCTCAACCAGTCTGTGACTAAGGTCGGTGCTGCTCAACCAGTCTGTGACTAAGGTCGGTGCTGCTCAACCAGTCTGTGACTAAGGTCGGTGCTGCTCAACCAGTCTGTGACTAAGGTCGGTGCTGCTCAACCAGTCTGTAACTAAGGTAAGTGCTGCTCAACCAGTCTGTGACTAAGGTCGGTGCTGCTCAACCAGTCTGTGACTAAGGTCGGTGCTGTTCAACCAGTCTGTGACCCCGGTCGGTGCTGCTAAACCAGTCTGTGACCCCGGTCGGTGCTGCTCAACCAGTCTGTGACTAAGGTCGGTGCTGTTCAACCAGTCTGTGACTAAGGTCGGTGCTGCTCAACCAGTCTGTGACTAAGGTCAGTGCTGCTCAACCAGTCTGTGACCCCGGTCGGTGCTGCTCAACCAGTCTGTGACTAAGGTCGGTGCTGCTCAACCAGTCTGTGACCCCGGTCGGTGCTACTCAACCAGTCTGTGACCCCGGTCGGTGCTGCTCAACCAGTCTGTGACTAAGGTCGGTGCTGCTCAACCAGTCTGTAACTAAGGTCGGTGCTGCTCAACCAGTCTGTAACTAAGGTCAGTGCTACTCAACCAGTCTGTGACCCCGGTCGGTGCTACTCAACCAGTCTGTGACTAAGGTCGGTGCTGTTCAACCAGTCTGTGACTAAGGTCGGTGCTGTTCAACCAGTCTGTGACTAAGGTCGGTGCTGTTCAACCAGTCTGTAACTAAGGTCGGTGCTGTTCAACCAGTCTGTGACTAAGGTCGGTGCTGTTCAACCAGTCTGTAACTAAGGTCGGTGCTGCTCAACCAGTCTGTGACTAAGGTCGGTGCTGTTCAACCAGTCTGTGACCCCGGTCGGTGCTGCTCAACCAGTCTGTGACTAAGGTCGGTGCTGCTCAACCAGTCTGTGACCCCGGTCAGTGCTGCTCAACCAGTCTGTGACTAAGGTCGGTGCTGCTCAACCAGTCTGTGACTAAGGTCGGTGCTGCTCAACCAGTCTGTGACTAAGGTCAGTGCTGCTCAACCAGTCTGTGACTAAGGTCGGTGCTGCTCAACCAGTCTGTAACTAAGGTCGGTGCTGCTCAACCAGTCTGTGACTAAGGTCGGTGCTGCTCAACCAGTCTGTGACTAAGGTCGGTGCTGTTCAACCAGTCTGTGACTAAGGTCGGTGCTGCTCAACCAGTCTGTGACCCCGGTCGGTGCTGTTCAACCAGTCTGTGACCCCGGTCGGTGCTGTTCAACCAGTCTGTGACTAAGGTCGGTGCTGCTCAACCAGTCTGTGACCCCGGTCGGTGCTGTTCAACCAGTCTGTGACTAAGGTCGGTGCTGCTCAACCAGTCTGTGACTAAGGTCGGTGCTGCTCAACCAGTCTGTGCTCCCGGTCGGTGCTGTTCAACCAGTCTGTGACTAAGGTCGGTGCTGCTCAACCAGTCTGTGACTAAGGTCGGTGCTGCTCAACCAGTCTGTGACTAAGGTCGGTGCTGCTCAACCAGTCTGTGACTAAGGTCGGTGCTGCTCAACCAGTCTGTGACCCCGGTCGGTGCTGTTCAACCAGTCTGTGACCCCGGTCGGTGCTGTTCAACCAGTATGTGACTAAGGTCGGTGCTGCTCAACCAGTCTGTGACTAAGGTCGGTGCTGCTCAACCAGTCTGTGACCCCGGTCGGTGCTGTTCAACCAGTCTGTGACCCCGGTTGGTGCTGTTCAACCAGTCTGTGACTAAGGTCGGTGCTGCTCAACCAGTCTGTGACTAAGGTCAGTGCTGTTCAACCAGTCTGTGACCCCGGTCGGTGCTGTTCAACCAGTCTGTGACCCCGGTCGGTGCTGTTCAACCAGTCTGTGACTAAGGTCGGTGCTGTTCAACCAGTCTGTGACTAAGGTCTGTGCTGCTCAACCAGTCTGTGACTAAGGTCGGTGCTGCTCAACCAGTCTGTGACTAAGGTCGGTGCTGCTCAACCAGTCTGTGACTAAGGTCGGTGCTGCTCAACCAGTCTGTGACTAAGGTCGTTGCTGCTCAACCAGTCTGTAACTAAGGTCGGTGCTGCTCAACCAGTCTGTGACCCCAGTCGGTGCTACTCAACCAGTCTGTGACTAAGGTCGGTGCTGCTCAACCAGTCTGTGACTAAGGTCTGTGCTGCTCAACCAGTCTGTAACTAAGGTCGGTGCTGCTCAACCAGTCTGTGACTAAGGTCGGTGCTGCTCAACCAGTCTGTGACTAAGGTCGGTGCTGCTCAACCAGTCTGTGACTAAGGTCGTTGCTGCTCAACCAGTCTGTAACTAAGGTCGGTGCTGCTCAACCAGTCTGTGACCCCAGTCGGTGCTACTCAACCAGTCTGTGACTAAGGTCGGTGCTGCTCAACCAGTCTGTGACTAAGGTCTGTGCTGCTCAACCAGTCTGTGACTAAGGTCGGTGGAGCTCAACCAGTCTGTAACTAAGGTCGGTGCTGCTCAACCAGTCTGTGACCCCGGTCGGTGCTACTCAACCAGTCTGTGACTAAGGTCGGTGCTGTTCAACCAGTCTGTAACTAAGGTCTGTGCTGCTCAACCAGTCTGTAACTAAGGTCGGTGCTGCTCAACCAGTCTGTGACCCCGGTCGGTGCTACTCAACCAGTCTGTGACTAAGGTCGGTGCTGCTCAACCAGTCTGTGACCCCGGTCGGTGCTACTCAACCAGTCTGTGACTAAGGTCGGTGCTGCTCAACCAGTCTGTGACTAAGGTCGGTGCTGTTCAACCAGTCTGTGACTAAGGTCGGTGCTGTTCAACCAGTCTGTGACTAAGGTCGGTGCTGCTCAACCAGTCTGTGACTAAGGTCGGTGCTGCTCAACCAGTCTGTGACTAAGGTCGGTGCTGCTCAACCAGTCTGTGACTAAGGTCAGTGCTACTCAACCAGTCTGTGACCCGGGTGGTGCTGCTCAACCAGTCTGTGACTAAGGTCGGTGCTGCTCAACCAGTCTGTAACTAAGGTCGGTGCTGCTCAACCAGTCTGTGACCCGGGTGGTGCTGCTCAACCAGTCTGTGACTAAGGTCGGTGCTGTTCAACCAGTCTGTGACTAAGGTCGGTGCTGTTCAACCAGTCTGTGACTAAGGTCGGTGCTGCTCAACCAGTCTGTGACTAAGGTCGGTGCTGCTCAACCAGTCTGTGACTAAGGTCGGTGCTGCTCAACCAGTCTGTGACTAAGGTCAGTGCTACTCAACCAGTCTGTGACCCGGGTGGTGCTGCTCAACCAGTCTGTGACTAAGGTCGGTGCTGCTCAACCAGTCTGTAACTAAGGTCGGTGCTACTCAACCAGTCTGTGACTAAGGTCGGTGCTGTTCAACCAGTCTGTGACTAAGGTCGGTGCTACTCAACCAGTCTGTGACCCTGGTCGGTGCTGCTCAACCAGTCTGTGACTAAGGTCGGTGCTACTCAACCAGTCTGTGACTAAGGTTGGTGCTACTCAACCAGTCTGTGACTAAGGTCGGTGCTGTTCAACCAGTCTGTGACTAAGGTCGGTGCTACTCAACCAGTCTGTGACTAAGGTCGGTGCTACTCAACCAGTCTGTGACCCTGGTCGGTGCTGCTCAACCAGTCTGTGACTAAGGTCGGTGCTACTCAACCAGTCTGTGACTAAGGTTGGTGCTGCTCAACCAGTCTGTGACTAAGGTCGGTGCTACTCAACCAGTCTGTGACTAAGGTCGGTGCTGTTCAACCAGTCTGTGACTAAGGTCGGTGCTGCTCAACCAGTCTGTGACTAAGGTCGGTGCTGCTCAACCAGTCTGTGACTAAGGTCGGTGCTGTTCAACCAGTCTGTGACTAAGGTCGGTGCTGCTCAACCAGTCTGTGACCCCGGTCGGTGCTGCTCAACCAGTCTGTGACTAAGGTCAGTGCTGCTCAACCAGTCTGTGACTAAGGTCGGTGCTGTTCAACCAGTCTGTGACCCCGGTCGGTGCTGCTCAACCAGTCTGTGACCCCGGTCGGTGCTGTTCAACCAGTCTGTGACCCCGGACGGTGCTGCTCAACCAGTCTGTGACCCCGGTCGGTGCTGCTCAACCAGTCTGTGACTAAGGTCGGTGCTGTTCAACCAGTCTGTGACTAAGGTCGGTGCTGTTCAACCAGTCTGTGACCCGGGTGGTGCTGCTCAACCAGTCTGTAACTAAGGTGGGTGCTGTTCAACCAGTCTGTAACTAAGGTCGGTGCTGCTCAACCAGTCTGTGACTAAGGTCGGTGCTGCTCAACCAGTCTGTGACTAAGGTCGGTGCTGCTCAACCAGTCTGTGACTAAGGTCGGTGCTGCTCAACCAGTCTGTGACCCCGGTCGGTGCTGTTCAACCAGTCTGTGACCCCGGTCGGTGCTGTTCAACCAGTATGTGACTAAGGTCGGTGCTGCTCAACCAGTCTGTGACTAAGGTCGGTGCTGCTCAACCAGTCTGTGACCCCGGTCGGTGCTGTTCAACCAGTCTGTGACCCCGGTCGGTGCTGTTCAACCAGTCTGTGACTAAGGTCGGTGCTGCTCAACCAGTCTGTGACTAAGGTCAGTGCTGTTCAACCAGTCTGTGACCCCGGTCGGTGCTGTTCAACCAGTCTGTGACCCCGGTCGGTGCTGTTCAACCAGTCTGTGACTAAGGTCGGTGCTGTTCAACCAGTCTGTGACTAAGGTCTGTGCTGCTCAACCAGTCTGTGACTAAGGTCGGTGCTGCTCAACCAGTCTGTGACTAAGGTCGGTGCTGCTCAACCAGTCTGTGACTAAGGTCGGTGCTGCTCAACCAGTCTGTGACTAAGGTCGTTGCTGCTCAACCAGTCTGTAACTAAGGTCGGTGCTGCTCAACCAGTCTGTGACCCCAGTCGGTGCTACTCAACCAGTCTGTGACTAAGGTCGGTGCTGCTCAACCAGTCTGTGACTAAGGTCTGTGCTGCTCAACCAGTCTGTAACTAAGGTCGGTGCTGCTCAACCAGTCTGTGACTAAGGTCGGTGCTGCTCAACCAGTCTGTGACTAAGGTCGGTGCTGCTCAACCAGTCTGTGACTAAGGTCGTTGCTGCTCAACCAGTCTGTAACTAAGGTCGGTGCTGCTCAACCAGTCTGTGACCCCAGTCGGTGCTACTCAACCAGTCTGTGACTAAGGTCGGTGCTGCTCAACCAGTCTGTGACTAAGGTCTGTGCTGCTCAACCAGTCTGTGACTAAGGTCGGTGGAGCTCAACCAGTCTGTAACTAAGGTCGGTGCTGCTCAACCAGTCTGTGACCCCGGTCGGTGCTACTCAACCAGTCTGTGACTAAGGTCGGTGCTGTTCAACCAGTCTGTAACTAAGGTCTGTGCTGCTCAACCAGTCTGTAACTAAGGTCGGTGCTGCTCAACCAGTCTGTGACCCCGGTCGGTGCTACTCAACCAGTCTGTGACTAAGGTCGGTGCTGCTCAACCAGTCTGTGACCCCGGTCGGTGCTACTCAACCAGTCTGTGACTAAGGTCGGTGCTGCTCAACCAGTCTGTGACTAAGGTCGGTGCTGTTCAACCAGTCTGTGACTAAGGTCGGTGCTGTTCAACCAGTCTGTGACTAAGGTCGGTGCTGCTCAACCAGTCTGTGACTAAGGTCGGTGCTGCTCAACCAGTCTGTGACTAAGGTCGGTGCTGCTCAACCAGTCTGTGACTAAGGTCAGTGCTACTCAACCAGTCTGTGACCCGGGTGGTGCTGCTCAACCAGTCTGTGACTAAGGTCGGTGCTGCTCAACCAGTCTGTAACTAAGGTCGGTGCTGCTCAACCAGTCTGTAACTAAGGTCGGTGCTGCTCAACCAGTCTGTGACTAAGGTCGGTGCTGCTCAACCAGTCTGTAACTAAGGTCGGTGCTACTCAACCAGTCTGTGACTAAGGTCGGTGCTGTTCAACCAGTCTGTGACTAAGGTCGGTGCTACTCAACCAGTCTGTGACCCTGGTCGGTGCTGCTCAACCAGTCTGTGACTAAGGTCGGTGCTACTCAACCAGTCTGTGACTAAGGTTGGTGCTACTCAACCAGTCTGTGACTAAGGTCGGTGCTGTTCAACCAGTCTGTGACTAAGGTCGGTGCTACTCAACCAGTCTGTGACTAAGGTCGGTGCTACTCAACCAGTCTGTGACCCTGGTCGGTGCTGCTCAACCAGTCTGTGACTAAGGTCGGTGCTACTCAACCAGTCTGTGACTAAGGTTGGTGCTGCTCAACCAGTCTGTGACTAAGGTCGGTGCTACTCAACCAGTCTGTGACTAAGGTCGGTGCTGTTCAACCAGTCTGTGACTAAGGTCGGTGCTGCTCAACCAGTCTGTGACTAAGGTCGGTGCTGCTCAACCAGTCTGTGACTAAGGTCGGTGCTGTTCAACCAGTCTGTGACTAAGGTCGGTGCTGCTCAACCAGTCTGTGACCCCGGTCGGTGCTGCTCAACCAGTCTGTGACTAAGGTCAGTGCTGCTCAACCAGTCTGTGACTAAGGTCGGTGCTGTTCAACCAGTCTGTGACCCCGGTCGGTGCTGCTCAAACAGTCTGTGACCCCGGTCGGTGCTGTTCAACCAGTCTGTGACCCCGGACGGTGCTGCTCAACCAGTCTGTGACCCCGGTCGGTGCTGCTCAACCAGTCTGTGACTAAGGTCGGTGCTGTTCAACCAGTCTGTGACTAAGGTCGGTGCTGTTCAACCAGTCTGTGACCCGGGTGGTGCTGCTCAACCAGTCTGTAACTAAGGTGGGTGCTGTTCAACCAGTCTGTAACTAAGGTCGGTGCTGCTCAACCAGTCTGTGACTAAGGTCGGTGCTGCTCAACCAGTCTGTGACTAAGGTCGGTGCTGCTCAACCAGTCTGTGACTAAGGTCAGTGCTGCTCAACCAGTCTGTGACTAAGGTCGGTGCTGTTCAACCAGTCTGTAACTAAGGTCGGTGCTGCTCAACCAGTCTGTAACTAAGGTCGGTGCTGTTCAACCAGTCTGTGACCCCAGTCGGTGCTGCTCAACCAGTCTGTGACCCCGGTCGGTGCTGCTCAACCAGTCTGTGACTAAGGTCGGTGCTGCTCAACCAGTCTGTGACTAAGGTCAGTGCTGCTCAACCAGTCTTTGACCCCGGTCGGTGCTGCTCAACCAGTCTGTGACTAAGGTCGGTGCTGCTCAACCAGTCTGTGACCCCGGTCGGTGCTACTCAACCAGTCTGTGACCCCGGTCGGTGCTGCTCAACCAGTCTGTGACTAAGGTCGGTGCTGCTCAACCAGTCTGTGACCCCGGTCGGTGCTGCTCAACCAGTCTGTGACTAAGGTCGGTGCTGCTCAACCAGTCTGTGACTAAGGTCGGTGCTGCTCAACCAGTCTGTGACCCCGGTCGGTGCTGCTCAACCAGTCTGTGACTAAGGTCGGTGCTGCTCAACCAGTCTGTGACTAAAGTCGGTGCTGCTCAACCATTCTGTAACTAAGGTCGGTGCTGCTCAACCAGTCTTTAACTAAGGTCAGTGCTACTCAACCAGTCTGTGACCCCGGTCGGTGCTACTCAACCAGTCTGTGACTAAGGTCGGTGCTGTTCAACCAGTCTGTGACTAAGGTCGGTGCTGTTCAACCAGTCTGTGACTAAGGTCGGTGCTGTTCAACCAGTCTGTAACTAAGGTCGGTGCTGTTCAACCAGTCTGTGACTAAGGTCGGTGCTGTTCAACCAGTCTGTAACTAAGGTAAGTGCTGCTCAACCAGTCTGTGACTAAGGTCGGTGCTGTTCAACCAGTCTGTGACCCCGGTCGGTGCTGCTCAACCAGTCTGTGACTAAGGTCGGTGCTGCTCAACCAGTCTGTGACTAAGGTCGGTGCTGTTCAACCAGTCTGTGACTAAGGTCGGTGCTGTTCAACCAGACTGTGACTAAGGTCGGTGCTAGTCAACCAGTCTGTAACTAAGGTCAGTGCTGCTCAACCAGTCTTTGACCCCGGTCGGTGCTGCTCAACCAGACTGTGACTAAGGTCGGTGCTGCTCAACCAGTCTGTGACTAAGGTCGGTGCTGCTCAACCAGTCTGTGACTAAGGTCAGTGCTGCTCAACCAGTCTTTGACCCCGGTCGGTGCTGCTCAACCAGTCTGTGACTAAGGTCGGTGCTGCTCAACCAGTCTGTGACCCCGGTCGGTGCTGTTCAACCAGTCTGTGACCCCGGACGGTGCTGCTCAACCAGTCTGTGACCCCGGTCGGTGCTGCTCAACCAGTCTGTGACTAAGGTCGGTGCTGTTCAACCAGTCTGTGACTAAGGTCGGTGCTGTTCAACCAGTCTGTGACCCGGGTGGTGCTGCTCAACCAGTCTGTAACTAAGGTGGGTGCTGTTCAACCAGTCTGTAACTAAGGTCGGTGCTGCTCAACCAGTCTGTGACTAAGGTCGGTGCTGCTCAACCAGTCTGTGACTAAGGTCGGTGCTGCTCAACCAGTCTGTGACTAAGGTCGGTGCTGCTCAACCAGTCTGTGACCCCGGTCGGTGCTGTTCAACCAGTCTGTGACCCCGGTCGGTGCTGTTCAACCAGTATGTGACTAAGGTCGGTGCTGCTCAACCAGTCTGTGACTAAGGTCGGTGCTGCTCAACCAGTCTGTGACCCCGGTCGGTGCTGTTCAACCAGTCTGTGACCCCGGTCGGTGCTGTTCAACCAGTCTGTGACTAAGGTCGGTGCTGCTCAACCAGTCTGTGACTAAGGTCAGTGCTGTTCAACCAGTCTGTGACCCCGGTCGGTGCTGTTCAACCAGTCTGTGACCCCGGTCGGTGCTGTTCAACCAGTCTGTGACTAAGGTCGGTGCTGTTCAACCAGTCTGTGACTAAGGTCTGTGCTGCTCAACCAGTCTGTGACTAAGGTCGGTGCTGCTCAACCAGTCTGTGACTAAGGTCGGTGCTGCTCAACCAGTCTGTGACTAAGGTCGGTGCTGCTCAACCAGTCTGTGACTAAGGTCGTTGCTGCTCAACCAGTCTGTAACTAAGGTCGGTGCTGCTCAACCAGTCTGTGACCCCAGTCGGTGCTACTCAACCAGTCTGTGACTAAGGTCGGTGCTGCTCAACCAGTCTGTGACTAAGGTCTGTGCTGCTCAACCAGTCTGTAACTAAGGTCGGTGCTGCTCAACCAGTCTGTGACTAAGGTCGGTGCTGCTCAACCAGTCTGTGACTAAGGTCGGTGCTGCTCAACCAGTCTGTGACTAAGGTCGTTGCTGCTCAACCAGTCTGTAACTAAGGTCGGTGCTGCTCAACCAGTCTGTGACCCCAGTCGGTGCTACTCAACCAGTCTGTGACTAAGGTCGGTGCTGCTCAACCAGTCTGTGACTAAGGTCTGTGCTGCTCAACCAGTCTGTGACTAAGGTCGGTGGAGCTCAACCAGTCTGTAACTAAGGTCGGTGCTGCTCAACCAGTCTGTGACCCCGGTCGGTGCTACTCAACCAGTCTGTGACTAAGGTCGGTGCTGTTCAACCAGTCTGTAACTAAGGTCTGTGCTGCTCAACCAGTCTGTAACTAAGGTCGGTGCTGCTCAACCAGTCTGTGACCCCGGTCGGTGCTACTCAACCAGTCTGTGACTAAGGTCGGTGCTGCTCAACCAGTCTGTGACCCCGGTCGGTGCTACTCAACCAGTCTGTGACTAAGGTCGGTGCTGCTCAACCAGTCTGTGACTAAGGTCGGTGCTGTTCAACCAGTCTGTGACTAAGGTCGGTGCTGTTCAACCAGTCTGTGACTAAGGTCGGTGCTGCTCAACCAGTCTGTGACTAAGGTCGGTGCTGCTCAACCAGTCTGTGACTAAGGTCGGTGCTGCTCAACCAGTCTGTGACTAAGGTCAGTGCTACTCAACCAGTCTGTGACCCGGGTGGTGCTGCTCAACCAGTCTGTGACTAAGGTCGGTGCTGCTCAACCAGTCTGTAACTAAGGTCGGTGCTGCTCAACCAGTCTGTAACTAAGGTCGGTGCTGCTCAACCAGTCTGTGACTAAGGTCGGTGCTGCTCAACCAGTCTGTAACTAAGGTCGGTGCTACTCAACCAGTCTGTGACTAAGGTCGGTGCTGTTCAACCAGTCTGTGACTAAGGTCGGTGCTACTCAACCAGTCTGTGACCCTGGTCGGTGCTGCTCAACCAGTCTGTGACTAAGGTCGGTGCTACTCAACCAGTCTGTGACTAAGGTTGGTGCTACTCAACCAGTCTGTGACTAAGGTCGGTGCTGTTCAACCAGTCTGTGACTAAGGTCGGTGCTACTCAACCAGTCTGTGACTAAGGTCGGTGCTACTCAACCAGTCTGTGACCCTGGTCGGTGCTGCTCAACCAGTCTGTGACTAAGGTCGGTGCTACTCAACCAGTCTGTGACTAAGGTTGGTGCTGCTCAACCAGTCTGTGACTAAGGTCGGTGCTACTCAACCAGTCTGTGACTAAGGTCGGTGCTGTTCAACCAGTCTGTGACTAAGGTCGGTGCTGCTCAACCAGTCTGTGACTAAGGTCGGTGCTGCTCAACCAGTCTGTGACTAAGGTCGGTGCTGTTCAACCAGTCTGTGACTAAGGTCGGTGCTGCTCAACCAGTCTGTGACCCCGGTCGGTGCTGCTCAACCAGTCTGTGACTAAGGTCAGTGCTGCTCAACCAGTCTGTGACTAAGGTCGGTGCTGTTCAACCAGTCTGTGACCCCGGTCGGTGCTGCTCAAACAGTCTGTGACCCCGGTCGGTGCTGTTCAACCAGTCTGTGACCCCGGACGGTGCTGCTCAACCAGTCTGTGACCCCGGTCGGTGCTGCTCAACCAGTCTGTGACTAAGGTCGGTGCTGTTCAACCAGTCTGTGACTAAGGTCGGTGCTGTTCAACCAGTCTGTGACCCGGGTGGTGCTGCTCAACCAGTCTGTAACTAAGGTGGGTGCTGTTCAACCAGTCTGTAACTAAGGTCGGTGCTGCTCAACCAGTCTGTGACTAAGGTCGGTGCTGCTCAACCAGTCTGTGACTAAGGTCGGTGCTGCTCAACCAGTCTGTGACTAAGGTCAGTGCTGCTCAACCAGTCTGTGACTAAGGTCGGTGCTGTTCAACCAGTCTGTGACTAAGGTCGGTGCTGCTCAACCAGTCTGTAACTAAGGTCGGTGCTGTTCAACCAGTCTGTGACCCCAGTCGGTGCTGCTCAACCAGTCTGTGACCCCGGTCGGTGCTGCTCAACCAGTCTGTGACTAAGGTCGGTGCTGCTCAACCAGTCTGTGACTAAGGTCAGTGCTGCTCAACCAGTCTTTGACCCCGGTCGGTGCTGCTCAACCAGTCTGTGACTAAGGTCGGTGCTGCTCAACCAGTCTGTGACCCCGGTCGGTGCTACTCAACCAGTCTGTGACCCCGGTCGGTGCTGCTCAACCAGTCTGTGACTAAGGTCGGTGCTGCTCAACCAGTCTGTGACCCCGGTCGGTGCTGCTCAACCAGTCTGTGACTAAGGTCGGTGCTGCTCAACCAGTCTGTGACTAAGGTCGGTGCTGCTCAACCAGTCTGTGACCCCGGTCGGTGCTGCTCAACCAGTCTGTGACTAAGGTCGGTGCTGCTCAACCAGTCTGTGACTAAAGTCGGTGCTGCTCAACCATTCTGTAACTAAGGTCGGTGCTGCTCAACCAGTCTTTAACTAAGGTCAGTGCTACTCAACCAGTCTGTGACCCCGGTCGGTGCTACTCAACCAGTCTGTGACTAAGGTCGGTGCTGCTCAACCAGTCTGTGACTAAGGTCGGTGCTGTTCAACCAGTCTGTGACTAAGGTCGGTGCTGTTCAACCAGTCTGTAACTAAGGTCGGTGCTGTTCAACCAGTCTGTGACTAAGGTCGGTGCTGTTCAACCAGTCTGTAACTAAGGTAAGTGCTGCTCAACCAGTCTGTGACTAAGGTCGGTGCTGTTCAACCAGTCTGTGACCCCGGTCGGTGCTGCTCAACCAGTCTGTGACTAAGGTCGGTGCTGCTCAACCAGTCTGTGACTAAGGTCGGTGCTGCTCAACCAGTCTGTGACTAAGGTCGGTGCTGTTCAACCAGACTGTGACTAAGGTCGGTGCTAGTCAACCAGTCTGTAACTAAGGTCGGTGCTGCTCAACCAGTCTGTGACTAAGGTCGGTGCTGCTCAACCAGTCTGTGATTAAGGTCGGTGCTGCTCAACCAGTCTGTGACCCCGGTCGGTGCTGCTCAACCAGTCTGTAACTAAGGTCGGTGCTGCTCAACCAGTCTGTGACTAAGGTCGGTGCTGCTCAACCAGTCTGTGACTAAGGTCGGTGCTGCTCAACCAGTCTGTGACCCCGGTCGGTGCTGCTCAACCAGTCTGTGACTAAGGTCGGTGCTGTTCAACCAGACTGTGACTAAGGTCGGTGCTGTTCAACCAGACTGTGACTAAGGTCGGTGCTAGTCAACCAGTCTGTGACTAAGGTCGGTGCTGTTCAACCAGTCTGTGACTAAGGTCTGTGCTGCTCAACCAGTCTGTGACTAAGGTCGGTGCTGCTCAACCAGTCTGTGACTAAGGTCGGTGCTGCTCAACCAGTCTGTGACTAAGGTCGGTGCTGCTCAACCAGTCTGTGACTAAGGTCGTTGCTGCTCAACCAGTCTGTAACTAAGGTCGGTGCCTTAGTCACAGTCTGGTGGTGCTGCTCAACCAGTCTGTAACTAAGGTCGGTGCTGCTCAACCAGTCTGTAACTAAGGTCGGTGCTGCTCAACCAGTCTGTGACTAAGGTCGGTGCTGCTCAACCAGTCTGTAACTAAGGTCGGTGCTACTCAACCAGTCTGTGACTAAGGTCGGTGCTGTTCAACCAGTCTGTGACTAAGGTCGGTGCTACTCAACCAGTCTGTGACCCTGGTCGGTGCTGCTCAACCAGTCTGTGACTAAGGTCGGTGCTACTCAACCAGTCTGTGACTAAGGTTGGTGCTACTCAACCAGTCTGTGACTAAGGTCGGTGCTGTTCAACCAGTCTGTGACTAAGGTCGGTGCTACTCAACCAGTCTGTGACTAAGGTCGGTGCTACTCAACCAGTCTGTGACCCTGGTCGGTGCTGCTCAACCAGTCTGTGACTAAGGTCGGTGCTACTCAACCAGTCTGTGACTAAGGTTGGTGCTGCTCAACCAGTCTGTGACTAAGGTCGGTGCTACTCAACCAGTCTGTGACTAAGGTCGGTGCTGTTCAACCAGTCTGTGACTAAGGTCGGTGCTGCTCAACCAGTCTGTGACTAAGGTCGGTGCTGCTCAACCAGTCTGTGACTAAGGTCGGTGCTGTTCAACCAGTCTGTGACTAAGGTCGGTGCTGCTCAACCAGTCTGTGACCCCGGTCGGTGCTGCTCAACCAGTCTGTGACTAAGGTCAGTGCTGCTCAACCAGTCTGTGACTAAGGTCGGTGCTGTTCAACCAGTCTGTGACCCCGGTCGGTGCTGCTCAACCAGTCTGTGACCCCGGTCGGTGCTGTTCAACCAGTCTGTGACCCCGGACGGTGCTGCTCAACCAGTCTGTGACCCCGGTCGGTGCTGCTCAACCAGTCTGTGACTAAGGTCGGTGCTGTTCAACCAGTCTGTGACTAAGGTCGGTGCTGTTCAACCAGTCTGTGACCCGGGTGGTGCTGCTCAACCAGTCTGTAACTAAGGTGGGTGCTGCTCAACCAGTCTATAACTAAGGTCGGTGCTGCTCAACCAGTCTGTGACTAAGGTCGGTGCTGCTCAACCAGTCTGTGACTAAGGTCGGTGCTGCTCAACCAGTCTGTGACTAAGGTCAGTGCTGCTCAACCAGTCTGTGACTAAGGTCGGTGCTGTTCAACCAGTCTGTAACTAAGGTCGGTGCTGCTCAACCAGTCTGTAACTAAGGTCGGTGCTGTTCAACCAGTCTGTGACCCCGGTCGGTGCTGCTCAACCAGTCTGTGACCCCGGTCGGTGCTGCTCAACCAGTCTGTGACTAAGGTCGGTGCTGCTCAACCAGTCTGTGACTAAGGTCAGTGCTGCTCAACCAGTCTGTGACCCCGGTCGGTGCTGCTCAACCAGTCTGTGACTAAGGTCGGTGCTGCTCAACCAGTCTGTGACCCCGGTCGGTGCTACTCAACCAGTCTGTGACCCCGGTCGGTGCTGCTCAACCAGTCTGTGACCCCGGTCGGTGCTGCTCAACCAGTCTGTGACTAAGGTCGGTGCTGCTCAACCAGTCTGTGACTAAGGTCGGTGCTGCTCAACCAGTCTGTGACCCCGGTCGGTGCTGCTCAACCAGTCTGTGACTAAGGTCGGTGCTGCTCAACCAGTCTGTGACTAAGGTCGGTGCTGCTCAACCAGTCTGTAACTAAGGTCGGTGCTGCTCAACCAGTCTGTAACTAAGGTCAGTGCTACTCAACCAGTCTGTGACCCCGGTCGGTGCTACTCAACCAGTCTGTGACTAAGGTCGGTGCTGTTCAACCAGTCTGTGACTAAGGTCGGTGCTGTTCAACCAGTCTGTGACTAAGGTCGGTGCTGTTCAACCAGTCTGTAACTAAGGTCGGTGCTGTTCAACCAGTCTGTGACTAAGGTCGGTGCTGTTCAACCAGTCTGTAACTAAGGTAAGTGCTGCTCAACCAGTCTGTGACTAAGGTCGGTGCTGTTCAACCAGTCTGTGACCCCGGTCGGTGCTGCTCAACCAGTCTGTGACTAAGGTCGGTGCTGCTCAACCAGTCTGTGACTAAGGTCGGTGCTGCTCAACCAGTCTGTGACTAAGGTCGGTGCTGTTCAACCAGACTGTGACTAAGGTCGGTGCTAGTCAACCAGTCTGTAACTAAGGTCGGTGCTGCTCAACCAGTCTGTGACCCCGGTCGGTGCTGCTCAACCAGTCTGTGACTAAGGTCGGTGCTGCTCAACCAGTCTGTGATTAAGGTCGGTGCTGCTCAACCAGTCTGTGACCCCGGT
>NC_143034.1:83828870-83843870 GCF_057628025.1 Oncorhynchus mykiss | reverse complement strand
TCGGTTAAGTCAGACAGACTCACGGGACTCCAACCTGAAGCAATTATCCGTTGCTGATGACTGACCGGTCCCGCCATGTCCATTATTATTTCCGGTTACCGGTCCGGTTGTTCACGCACTTTCTCACCCGTCTCTCTCTCTCTCTCTCTCCGGGGAGCGCAAAGTGACACACACCACGCACAGCACAACCCGTCTCTCTCTCTCTCCGGGGAGCGCAAATTGACACACACCACGCACAGCACAACCCGTCTCTCTCTCTCTCCGGGGAGCGCAAAGTGACACACACCACGCACAGCACAACCCGTCAACAGCTTCACGGACAGGTGTGAACTAGAACTCACACGCTCGCTCTATCACGTGATCCAGAATTCCCCTTTTATTCATTACCGACATAACTGCCCCGCGGGACAAAAGACAGGATTAGAGCCTATCCCGTATCTCTTCAGCCCGCCAGGCAACTATGTCGGTAACGAGTTGATATGAATGACATTTCAGTGTTAAATGACAGATGGATTTAGTGTCAATCACAACTGTACAAAATACTAAACCCAACCCATGGGAATTAAATGTCAACTATGCAGTCTGTAATGTCATCTTTTAAAAACACACACACCAGTCTAGATGATTTACAGCCAATCACAATGAATAAAAAAAAAAAATCCTTAGTTTAGATCAGGGATGGGCAGCAGCTCCAGTCTTTGAGGGGCCTTATTGTTGTCACACTTTTATCTCATGAATCATTCATCTTTTAATCAGATTGTTTTCTAAACTGAAGATCGTGGTTTGGGTGATTATTAGAGTCAGCTGTGTTAGCTGGGGGCCCGGTGGGGGAGGGAGGGGGGGGGGGGGGTGGTATATGTGTATCCCAGACTATACTGGTCAGTACAGAACAGTGTATCCCAGACTATACTGGTCAGTACAGGACAGTGTATCCCAGACTATACTGGTCAGTACAGGACAGTGTATCCCAGACTATACTGGTCAGTACAGGACAGTGTATCCCAGACTATACTGGTCAGTACAGAACAGTGTATCCCAGACTATACTGGTCAGTACAGGACAGTGTATCCCAGACTATACTGGTCAGTACAGGACAGTGTATCCCAGACTATACTGGTCAGTACAGGACAGTGTATCCCAGACTATACTGGTCAGGACAGTGTATCCCAGACTATACTGGTCAGTACAGGACAGTGTATCCCAGACTATACTGGTCAGTACAGGACAGTGTATCCCAGACTATACTGGTCAGTACAGGACAGTGTATCCCAGACTATACTGGTCAGTACAGGACAGTGTATCCCAGACTATACTGGTCAGTACAGGACAGTGTATCCCAGACTATACTGGTCAGTACAGGACAGTGTATCCCAGACTATACTGGTCAGTACAGGACAGTGTATCCCAGACTATACTGGTCAGTACAGGACAGTGTATCCCAGACTATACTGGTCAGGACAGGACAGTGTATCCCAGACTATACTGGTCAGTACAGGACAGTGTATCCCAGACTATACTGGTCAGTACAGGACAGTGTATCCCAGACTATACTGGTCAGTACAGGACAGTGTATCCCAGACTATACTGGTCAGTACAGGACAGTGTATCCCAGACTATACTGGTCAGTACAGGACAGTGTATCCCAGACTATACTGGTCAGTACAGGACAGTGTATCCCAGACTATACTGGTCAGTACAGGACAGTGTATCCCAGACTATACTGGTCAGTACAGGACAGTGTATCCCAGACTATACTGGTCAGTACAGAACAGTGTATCCCAGACTATACTGGTCAGTACAGGACAGTGTATCCCAGACTATACTGGTCAGTACAGGACAGTGTATCCCAGACTATACTGGTCAGGACAGGACAGTGTATCCCAGACTATACTGGTCAGTACAGGACAGTGTATCCCAGACTATACTGGTCAGTACAGGACAGTGTATCCCAGACTATACTGGTCAGTACAGGACAGTGTATCCCAGACTATACTGGTCAGTACAGGACAGTGTATCCCAGACTATACTGGTCAGTACAGGACAGTGTATCCCAGACTATACTGGTCAGTACAGGACAGTGTATCCCAGACTATACTGGTCAGTACAGGACAGTGTATCCCAGACTATACTGGTCAGTACAGGACAGTGTATCCCAGACTATACTGGTCAGTACAGGACAGTGTATCCCAGACTATACTGGTCAGTACAGGACAGTGTATCCCAGACTATACTGGTCAGTACAGGACAGTGTATCCCAGACTATACTGGTCAGTACAGGACAGTGTATCCCAGACTATACTGGTCAGGACAGTGTATCCCAGACTATACTGGTCAGTACAGGACAGTGTATCCCAGACTATACTGGTCAGTACAGGACAGTGTATCCCAGACTATACTGGTCAGGACAGGACAGTGTATCCCAGACTATACTGGTCAGTACAGGACAGTGTATCCCAGACTATACTGGTCAGTACAGGACAGTGTATCCCAGACTATACTGGTCAGGACAGGACAGTGTATCCCAGACTATACTGGTCAGTACAGGACAGTGTATCCCAGACTATACTGGTCAGTACAGGACAGTGTATCCCAGACTATACTGGTCAGGACAGGACAGTGTATCCCAGACTATACTGGTCAGTACAGGACAGTGTATCCCAGACTATACTGGTCAGTACAGGACAGTGTATCCCAGACTATACTGGTCAGTACAGGACAGTGTATCCCAGACTATACTGGTCAGTACAGGACAGTGTATCCCAGACTATACTGGTCAGTACAGGACAGTGTATCCCAGACTATACTGGTCAGTACAGGACAGTGTATCCCAGACTATACTGGTCAGTACAGGACAGTGTATCCCAGACTATACTGGTCAGTACAGGACAGTGTATCCCAGACTATACTGGTCAGTACAGGACAGTGTATCCCAGACTATACTGGTCAGTACAGGACAGTGTATCCCAGACTATACTGGTCAGGACAGGACAGTGTATCCCAGACTATACTGGTCAGTACAGGACAGTGTATCCCAGACTATACTGGTCAGTACAGGACAGTGTATCCCAGACTATACTGGTCAGTACAGGACAGTGTATCCCAGACTATACTGGTCAGTACAGGACAGTGTATCCCAGACTATACTGGTCAGGACAGGACAGTGTATCCCAGACTATACTGGTCAGTACAGGACAGTGTATCCCAGACTATACTGGTCAGTACAGGACAGTGTATCCCAGACTATACTGGTCAGTACAGAACAGTGTATCCCAGACTATACTGGTCAGTACAGGACAGTGTATCCCAGACTATACTGGTCAGTACAGGACAGTGTATCCCAGACTATACTGGTCAGTACAGGACAGTGTATCCCAGACTATACTGGTCAGTACAGGACAGTGTATCCCAGACTATACTGGTCAGTACAGGACAGTGTATCCCAGACTATACTGGTCAGTACAGGACAGTGTATCCCAGACTATACTGGTCAGTACAGGACAGTGTATCCCAGACTATACTGGTCAGTACAGGACAGTGTATCCCAGACTATACTGGTCAGTACAGAACAGTGTATCCCAGACTATACTGGTCAGTACAGAACAGTATAGAGGGGAACTTTCACTAGGTCGTGACCCCCCCATACATTATAACCAGCTACAGGGGGGGACTTTCACTAGGTCATAACCCCCCCTACATGATAACTTGCTACAGGAGGGGAACTTTCACTAGGTCATGACCCCTCCCTACATGACAACCTGCTACAGGGGGGGACTTATTGATAACCTGCTACAGGTGCTACAGGGGAAGGGGACTTTACCTAGGTCGTGACCCCCGACATTCTTAATTCCGCGTGGTTACAGGGTTAATTCTGTATGGTTACAGGGTTCTTTATGCGTGGTTACAGGGTTAATTCCACGTGGTTACAGGGTTAATTCTCCATGGTTACAGGGTTAATTCCGCATGGTTACAGGGTTAATTCTCCATGGTTACAGGGTTAATTCTCCATGGTTACAGGGTTAATTCCATGTGGTTACAGGGTTAATTCCGCATGGTTACAGGGTTAATTCCGCATGGTTACAGGGTTAATTCTCCATGGTTACAGGGTTAATTCTCCATGGTTACAGGGTTAATTCCATGTGGTTACAGGGTTAATTCCGCATGGTTACAGGGTTAATCACGCGTGGTTACAGGGTTAATTCTCCATGGCGTGGTTACAGGGTTAATTCTCCATGGCGTGGTTACAGGGTTAATTCTCCATGGTTTCAGGGTTAATCCCGTGTGGTTACAGGGTTAATTCTCCATGGTTACAGGGTTAATTTGACGTCTGCTGTTCTCTCCGTTGTTGATAATTTTGTAGTTGGCCCCCACTCTCTCGGGATGATCTGCTTTAAAGGACAATCAGTGCACGGGTCGACAGCCCACAGGTCCGACCTGTTCTGTTCTGTCGTCAACCTCACCACGTCGTTAAAATATGATCCCAATGATACTAATATCTTTGTTATTTCACCTGCAAAAGCACCTTGACAAACGTCAGTTTAATGGAACATCATAAATCATCACAGGTCGTCGTTGCTCTCCCTTACGGGCTGCTGGTGACGATGAGAGAATGATCCTCTAACAATGACAGGGGTTACAGGTGTTGATTACGGTTAACAGACACTCTTATCCAGAGCGACTCACGAGTTGGCGAGTGCATACATCTCGTGTTTCCAAATGGTCTTTATTGACATGGGAAACATATGTTAACATTGCCAAAGTGTCTGTCTGTCTCTCAATTCAATTCAAATGGTCTTTATTGTCATGAGAAACATATGTTAACATTGCCAAAGTGTCTGTCTGTCTCTCAATTCAATTCAAATGGGTCTTTATTGTCATGAGAAACATATGTTAACACTGCCAGTGTCTGTCTGTCTCTCTCTCTCTCTCAATTCAATTCAATTAAATTCAAATGGTCTTTATTGTCATGGGAAACATATGTTAACATTGTCAAAGTGTCTGTCTGTCTCTCTCTCTCTCTCAATTCAATTCAATTAAATTCAAATGGTCTTTATTGACATGGGAAACATATGTTAACATTGCCAAAGTGTCTGTCTGTCTCTCAATTCAATTCAAAGGGTCTTTATTGTCATGAGAAACATATGTTAACATTGCCAGTGTCTGTCTGTCTCTCTCTCTCTCTCAATTCAATTCAATTAAATTCAAATGGTCTTTATTGTCATGGGAAACGTGTGTTAACGTTGCCAAAGTGTCTGTCTGTCTCTCAATTCAATTCAATTCAATTCAAATGGTCTTTATTGTCATGGGAAACGTGTGTTAACGTTGCCAAAGTGTCTGTCTGTCTCTCAATTCAATTCAATTAAATTCAAATGGTCTTTATTGTCATGGGAAACGTGTGTTAACGTTGCCAAAGTGTCTGTCTGTCTCTCAATTCAATTCAATTAAATTCAAATGGTCTTTATTGTCATGGGAAACGTGTGTTAACGTTGCCAAAGTGTCTGTCTGTCTCTCAATTCAATTCAATTAAATTCAAATGGTCTTTATTGTCATGGGAAACGTTGCCAAAGCAAAGTGAAATAGATAAAAAACAAAAGGTAAATAAAACAATAAGAAATTAACAGTAAACATTTAGGTATTTATTTTTTATTTCACCTTTATTTAACCAGGTAGGCTAGTTGAGAACACCTTTATTTAACCAGGTAGGCTAGTTGAGAACACCTTTATTTACCCAGGTAGGCTAGTTGAGAACACCTTTATTTACCCAGGTAGGCTAGTTGAGAACACCTTTATTTACCCAGGTAGGCTAGTTGAGAACACCTTTATTTAACCAGGTAGGCTAGTTGAGAACACCTTTATTTAACCAGGTAGGCTAGTAGAGAACACCTTTATTTACCCAGGTAGGCTAGTTGAGAACACCTTTATTTAACCAGGTAGGCTAGTAGAGAACAAGTTCTCATTTGCAATTGCGACCTGGCCAAGATAAAGCAAAGCAGTGGGACACAAACAACAACACAGAGTTACACATGGAGTAAACAATTAACATACAGTCAGTAATACAGTAGAACAAAAGAAAACAAAAAGTCTATATACAGTGAGTGCAAATGAGGTAAGATAATTACGATATAGCAATTAAACACTGGAATGGTAGATGTGCAGAAGATGAATGTGCAAGTAGAGATACTGGGGAGCAAGATAAATAAATCAATACAGTATGGGGACGAGGAAGGTAGATAGATGGGCTATTTACAGATGGGCTATGAACAGGTGCAGTGATCTGGGAGCTGCTCTGACAGCTTAAAGCTAGTGAGGGAGATGTGAGTAGATAGATGGGCTATGTACAGGTGCAGTGATCTGGGAGCTGCTCTGACAGCTTAAAGCTAGTGAGGTAGATGTGAGATATGAGATGTGAGATGTGAGATGTGAGATGTGAGTCTCCCTCACGTTAAAGTCTCAGACGTTCCAAAAGGAATAGAGACGATTCAAATATCCTTTATCACACCCTGATCTGGTTCACCTGTCTTTCTAACCCCTAACCCCTAACCCTAACCCTAACCCTAACCCTAACCCTAACCCTGATCTGGTTCACCTGTCTTTGTAGAATGTCTCCTCCCCCCCCCTCCTCCTCCCTCCCCCAGGTGTCACTCATCTTCCCCATGATCCCCTGGGTATTTATACCTGCGTTCTCTGTCTGTTGGCTGTTCGTCTTGTTTGATTACCAGTGTTTTGTCCTGTCAGCTGCTGTCTTTTTCCCTCCCTTTTTTCTCACCTTCCTGGTTTTTGACCCTTGACCCCGACCCCGCCCGCCTGACCACTCTACCTGCGCCTGCCCCTATCTTGATTTCTGACCTCTGTGTGACCCTGAGCCTGCCTGCCGCCCTGTACCAGACCAAACTAAGGTCAGGACGTGACAGGACCTTTGCCTCTGTTTGCTGCAATAAACATTGTAACTTCGACACGGTCTACTCTTGGGTCTTAACTGATTCCTGATAGTCATATTATGTCTGTATACAGTGTCAGTGGTCACAGTCACTGTGGTCAGGTATTCTGCCACTGTGTCCTCTCTGTTTAGGGACAAATAGCATTCTAGTTTGCTCTGGTTTTTTAAAATAAATTATTTCCAATGTGTAAATTAATTATCTTTTAGTTTTCTCATGATTTGGTTGAATCTAATTGGGTTGCTGCTCTCCCCCTCTCTGTCTGTCTCTCTCTCTCCCTCTCTGTCTCTCTCTCTCTCTCTCTCTCTCTCTCTCTCTCTCTCTCTCTCTCTGTCTGTCTCTCTCTCACACACACACGTTGGTCTCCAGAGGTAAAGTAACCTGGAATGTCTTCCATTGAGAGAATGAGACACATGGAAGTATTTACATGAACAAAGCATTAACGTTGTCTGTTGTCAACACCAGTGTTTTTCCAGCCAGCCAGCCAGCCAGCCAGCCAGCCAGCCAGCCAGCCAGCCAGCCAGCCAGCCAGCCAGCCAGCCTACAGAGGAACTGTAGTGAAGAGTTGAGGCCTGGGGCGGTCCAGGATCAGTGTTGGTTCTCTGTTGTTGATGCCGGTGTTTCTCAACTTCCTCCACCCCCCTCCTCTCTCTCTCTCTCTCTCTCTCTCTCTCTCTCTCTCTCTCTCTCTCTCTCTCTCTCTTCCCCTCCCTCCCTCCCTCCCTCCCTCCCTCCCTCCCCCCCCCCCCTCCCTCCCTCCCTCCCTCCCTCTCTCCTCTCTCCCACGTCTTTCTCTCAGACATCAGAGTGAGTTCTGGCAGCCAGGTGACATGTCATTAATCAGTAGGACTGCTAGCATTAACCCCGCTGCTAGTGCTGCTAACACTCCCAGCCCCATGCTAACTACTGCTAACCCTCCCAGCACCATGCTAACTACTGCTAACCCTCCCAGCACCATGCTAACTACTGTTAACCCTCCCAGCACCATGCTATCTACTGCTAACCCTCCCAGCACCCAGATAACTACTGTCAAGCCTCCCAGCACCATGCTAACTACTGCTAACGCTGCCAGCACCCAGCTATCTACTACTAACCCTCCCAGAACCATGCTAACTACTGCTAACCCTCCCAGCACCATGCTAACTACTGCTAACCCTCCCAGCACCCAGCTAACTTCTGCTAACCCACCCAGCACCATGCTAACTACTGCTGACTCTCCCAGTACCCAGCTATCTACTGCTAACCCTCCCAGCACCATGCTAACTACTGCTAACTCTCCCAGCACCATGCTAACTACTGCTAACCCTCCCAGCACCATGCTAACTACTGATGACTCTCCCAGTACCCAGCTATCTACTGCTAACCCTCCCAGCACCATGCTAACTACTGCTAACCCTCCCAGCACCATGCTAACTACTGCTAACCCTCCCAGCACCATGCTAACTACTGCTAACCCTCCCAGCTCCCAGCTATCTACTGCTAACCGTCCCAACACCCAGCTAACTACTGCTAACCCTCCCAGTACCCCACCTCCAGGCCCTGCTGCTAACGACCCAGAGTTGTGCTGTGTCAGGATGGAGTGGTTAGTCACACATTCTACCAGGAAAACTTGTCATGCAGGGTGCAGGAAGGTGAGCCCTGGGTTACTGTAATGTGGAACACTGACATTCCACTAAGTTAGATTATATCAGAGAGGGAGAGACAGAGACAGAGAGAGACAGAGACAGAGACAGAGACAGAGACAGAGAGACAGACAGAGAGAGAGAGACAGAGAGAGACAGAGGAAGAGAGAGAGAGAGAGAGACAGAGGAAGAGAGAGAGAGAGAGAGAGAGAGAGAGAGAGAGAGAGAGAGAGGGAGAGACAGAGAGAGAGAGAGAGAGGGAGAGACAGAGAGAGAGAGAGAGGAAGAGAGAGAGAGAGAGAGAGAGAGAGAGAGAGAGAGAGAGAGAGAGACAGAGAAAACAACTATATTTTAATACATTAACACAAGTTTATATTGTGTTGCAGTTTGACTTCCTGTGTGTGTTGACAGCAGTGGTTTATGCTGGTTGTTTTGTCTGGAGTCATTGTACCCTGGGGAGTTCTGGGCTGCGACCCCGTCTCCTGCTTCTCAAACGTCACATCACGACGAGAAATCTGGAGCCACACATTCCACACATATCACACATATCACACACACTCACACTCACACACACGCACACGCACACAAACACACACACACACACACACACACTTACACACACACACAGACACACAGACACACACACACACACACACACAGACACACACACACACAGACACACAGACACACACACACACACACACACACACACACACACACACACACACACACACACACACACACACACACACACACACACACACACACACACACAGACAGACAGACAGACAGACAGACAGACAGACAGACAGACAGACAGACAGACAGACAGACACACACACACACACACAGAGAGATAACACATCTCACATTCCTGACAGCAGGCACGAGCACCATCAAAAAAGTTGAAATAACTTTATTGAAACATTTGTCATTACAGGTAAAACAAAAATAAAGATATGTGTTTAAATCACAGATTATCAGAGTGGGGGGGGGAGTGTAACACCACGAAGCCGGATCACATGGTGAACCATCAGGGCAGATGGGGGTGGGGTCCATGTAGATGGGGGCGGGGTCCGTTGTAGATGGGGCGGGGTCCGTTGTAGATGGGGCGGGGTCATTGGTAGACGGCCTGGACATACTCCGGGGGGAAGAATCCAACGCGTCCATGACAACGGCCTCTCCAGCGCAGCGGATCGGAACAGTCGAGCAGGTCGATGAAATCACCGCGGAGGAAGCGTAGCTGGGAGGGGTGGTGGGGGGTGAAGTCAAACAGAGCATGGGCGTGGTGGGGGTGCTGGAGGGGGGGTCCAGGAGAGGGTTAGACCTGCTGATGCAATGCACTTCTCAGACCAGGATAGTACTGTTCAGACCAGGCTAGTACAGTTCAGACTAGGCTAGTACTGTTCAGATCAGGCTAGTACAGTTCAGAACAGGCTAGTACTGTTCAGACCAGGCTAGTACTGTTCAGACCAGGCTAGTACAGTTCAGACCAGGCTAGTACTGTTCAGACCAGGCTAGTACTGTTCAGACCAGGCTAGTACAGTTCAGACTAGGCTAGTACAGTTCAGACCAGGCTAGTACTGTTCAGACCAGGCTAGTACAGTTCAGACCAGGCTAGTACTGTTCAGACCAGTCTAGTACTGTTCAGACCAGTCTAGTACTGATCAGACCAGGCTAGTACTGTTCAGACCAGTCTAGTACTGTTCAGACCAGGCTAGTACTGATCAGACCAGGCTAGTACTGTTCAGACCAGTCTAGTACTGATCAGACCAGGCTAGTACTGTTCAGACCAGTCTAGTACTGTTCAGACCAGGCTAGTACTGATCAGACCAGGCTAGTACTGTTCAGACCAGTCTAGTACTGATCAGACCAGGCTAGTACTGTTCAGACCAGGCTAGTACTGTTCAGACCAGGCTAGTACTGTTCAGACCAGGCTAGTACTGTTCAGACCAGGCTATCTAATAAGAGAAAGAGAGGGAGAAAGAGCTAGAGAGAGAGAGGAGGGGTAGAGACAGAGTGAGAGAAGTAGCAGAATGGAGAGGGAGAGAAAGAGGTAGAGAGAGAGAGAAAGAGAGAGAGAGAGAAAGAGAGAGAGGAAGGTAGAGAGAGGGAAGAAGCGAGAGAGAAAGAGAGAGAGGTATAGAGAGAGAGAGAGAGGGGGGGGGGTAGAGAGGAAGGTAGAGAGAGGGAGGTAGCGAGAGAGAAAGAGAGAGAGGTAGAGAGAGAGAGAGAAAGGGGTAGAGAGGAATGTAGAGAGAGGGAGCTAGAGATATGAATTGAAATTGAATTGATATGATAAGTTGTTACCCTGGCATTGTGTTCTGGGTCTCGTAGGAAGACGGTTCCCTCCTTGGCGATGCTGTTGCTATGGTAAAACTCCACCATCTGATTCAGAGAGAAGAACATCTCCTCCCAAACAAAGTACTGTCCTGACCTGTCCTGGAGCACCTTGAAGTGCTGCACATGGTCCCCGTAACTAGAGGGAGACAGGGGCGGAGAGAGGGAGAGAGGGGCGGAGAGAGGGAGAGAGAGAGAGGAGGAAGAGAGAGAGGGGAAGAGAGAGGGAGAGAGAGAGGAGGAAGAGAGAGAGAGGAGGAAGAGAGAGAGGAGGAAGAGAGAGAGGGAGAAAGGGGGGAGGAAGAGAGAGAGAGAGGAGGAAGAGAGGGAGGGAGAAAGGGGGGAGGAAGAGAGAGAGAGAGGAGGAAGAGAGGGAGACAGGGGGGAGAAAGAGAGAGAGAGAGAGAGGGGGAGGAGGAAGAGAGAGAGGGAGAAAGGGGGGAGGAAGAGAGAGAGAGGAGGAAGAGAGGGAGACAGGGGGGAGAAAGAGAGAGAGAGGGGGAGGGGGAGGAGGAAGAGAGAGAGGTGGAAGAGAGAGAGGGAGAGAGCGGCGGAGAGAGGGAGAGAGGGGCGGAGAGAGGGAGAGGTGGAAGAGAGAGATGGAGAAAGGGGGGAGGAAGAGAGAGAGGGAGACGGGGGAGGAAGAGAGAGAGAGAGAGAGACAGAGAGAGAGAGGGGGAGAAAGGGGGAGGAAGAGAGAGAGAGGGAGAGTGAGACATTTTCCCTTGTGTACTTTAACCATTTGTACATTGTTACAACACTGTATATATACGTAATATGACATTTATAATGTCTTTATTGTTTTGAAACTTCTGTATGTGTAATGTTTACAGTTCATTTTAATTGTTTATTTCACTTTTGTATATTATCTACCTCACTTGCTTTGGCAATGTTAACACATGTTTCCCAGTGAGGGGAGAGAGAGAGAGAGAGAGAGAGAGAGAGAGAGAGAGAGAGAGAGAGAGAGGAACAACAACACAAATATTTATCTGTCCAAAACGGAGATGTCTGGGTAAACCACTTCTCCAATCTTTTTGGCTCTATAACAAAGAATAAAGAGCAAAAACATATACATGATCAAATACAGATCTTAGAATCATCTATTAAAGACTACCCCACCCTCTTCAACATATATATCAACGAATTAGCGAGGGCACTAGAACAGTCTGCAGCACCCGGCCTCACCCTACTAGAATCTGAAGTCAACTGTCTACTGTTTGCTAATGATCTGGTGCTTCTGTCCCCAACCAAGGAACGCCTACAGCAGTACCTAGATCTTCTGCACAGATTCTGTCAGACCTGGGCCCAACAAGACCAAAGAGATGTTTAACTTCAGGGCCCTCCCCAAGGTACTGGGAGTCAAACAGACAGGCTTGGAAGAGATCTTTAAGGTCAGGGCCCTCCCCAAGGTACTTGGAGTCAAACAGACAGGCTTGGATGAGATCTTTACGGTCAGGGCCCTCAGCAAGGCACTGGGAGTCAAACAGACAGGCCTGGATGAGATCTTTAAGGTCAGGACCCTCCCCAAGGTACTTGGAGTCAAACAGACAGGCCCGGATGAGATATTTAAGCCAGGGCCCTCAGCAAGGCACTGGGAGTAAAACAGACAGGCCTGGATGAGATCTTTAAGGTCAGGGCCCTCCCCAAGGTACTTGGAGTCAAACAGACAGGCTTGAATGAGATCTTTAAGGTCAGGGCCCTCCCCAAGGTACTTGGAGTCAAACAGACAGGCCTGGATGAGATCTTTAAGGTCAGGGCCCTCCCCAAGGTACTAGGAGTCTAAAGGACAGGCCTGGAGGAGATCTTTAAGGTCAGGTCCCTCCCCAAGGTACTAGGAGTCTAACAGACAGGCCTGGATGAGATCTTTAAGGTCAGGGCCCTCCCCAAGGTACTAGGAGTCTAACAGACAGGCCTGGATGAGATCTTTAAGTTCAGGGCCCTCCCCAAGGTACTGGGAGTCAAACAGACAGGCTTGGATGCGATCTTTAAGGTCAGGGCCCTCCCCAATGTACTTGGAGTCAAACAGACAGGCTTGGATGAGATCTTTAAGGTCAGGGCCCTCCCCAAGGTACTTGGAGTCAAACAGACAGGCTTGGATGAGATCTTTACGGTCAGGGCCCTCAGCAAGGCACTGGGAGTCAAACAGACAGGCCTGGATGAGATCTTTAAGGTCAGGGCCCTCCCCAAGGTACTTGGAGTCAAACAGACAGGCCTGGATGAGATCTTTAAGGTCAGGGCCCTCCCCAAGGTACTAGGAGTCGAAAGGACAGGCCTGGAGGAGATCTTTAAGGTCAGGGCCCTCCACAAGGTACCCCCTGTCCCTGGAAGTTGACCTACTCTCCTCTGGTAGTTTAAGGTCAGGGCCCTGTCCCTGGACGTTAACCTACTCTCCTCTGGTAGTTTAAGGTCAGGGCCCTCCCCAAGGTACTTGGAGTCAAACAGACAGGCTTGAATGAGATCTTTAAGGTCAGGGCCCTCCCCAAGGTACTTTGAGTCAAACAGACAGGCCTGGATGAGATCTTTAAGGTCAGGGCCCTCCCCAAGGTACTAGGAGTCTAAAGGACAGGCCTGGATGAGATCTTTAAGTTCAGGGCCCTCCCCAAGGTACTGGGAGTCAAACAGACAGGCTTGGATGCGATCTTTAAGGTCAGGGCCCTCCCCAATGTACTTGGAGTCAAACAGACAGGCTTGGATGAGATCTTTAAGGTCAGGGCCCTCCCCAAGGTACTTGGAGTCAAACAGACAGGCTTGGATGAGATCTTTACGGTCAGGGCCCTCAGCAAGGCACTGGGAGTCAAACAGACAGGCCTGGATGAAATCTTTAAGGTCAGGGCCCTCCCCAAGGTACTTGGAGTCAAACAGACAGGCCTGGATGAGATCTTTAAGGTCAGGGCCCTCCCCAAGGTACTAGGAGTCTAAAGGACAGGCCTGGAGGAGATCTTTAAGGTCAGGGCCCTCCACAAGGTACCCCCTGTCCCTGGACGTTGACCTACTCTCCTCTGGTAGTTTAAGGTCAGGGCCCTGTCCCTGGACGTTAACCTACTCTCCTCTGGTAGTTTAAGGTCAGGGCCCTCCCCAAGGTACTTGGAGTCAAACAGACAGGCATGGATGAGCTATTTAAGGTCAGGGTCTTCCCCAAGGTACTGGGAGTCAAACAGACAGGCTTGGATGCGATCTTTAAGGTCAGGGCCCTCCCCAATGTACTTGGAGTCAAACAGACAGGCTTGGATGAGATCTTTAAGGTCAGGGCCCTCCCCAAGGTACTTGGAGTCAAACAGACAGGCTTGGATGAGATCTTTACGGTCAGGGCCCTCAGCAAGGCACTGGGAGTCAAACAGACAGGCCTGGATGAGATCTTTAAGGTCAGGGCCCTCCCCAAGGTACTTGGAGTCAAACAGACAGGCCTGGATGAGATCTTTAAGGTCAGGGCCCTCCCCAAGGTACTAGGAGTCGAAAGGACAGGCCTGGAGGAGATCTTTAAGGTCAGGGCCCTCCACAAGGTACCCCCTGTCCCTGGAAGTTGACCTACTCTCCTCTGGTAGTTTAAGGTCAGGGCCCTGTCCCTGGACGTTAACCTACTCTCCTCTGGTAGTTTAAGGTCAGGGCCCTCCCCAAGGTACTTGGAGTCAAACAGACAGGCTTGAATGAGATCTTTAAGGTCAGGGCCCTCCCCAAGGTACTTTGAGTCAAACAGACAGGCCTGGATGAGATCTTTAAGGTCAGGGCCCTCCCCAAGGTACTAGGAGTCTAAAGGACAGGCCTGGATGAGATCTTTAAGTTCAGGGCCCTCCCCAAGGTACTGGGAGTCAAACAGACAGGCTTGGATGCGATCTTTAAGGTCAGGGCCCTCCCCAATGTACTTGGAGTCAAACAGACAGGCTTGGATGAGATCTTTAAGGTCAGGGCCCTCCCCAAGGTACTTGGAGTCAAACAGACAGGCTTGGATGAGATCTTTACGGTCAGGGCCCTCAGCAAGGCACTGGGAGTCAAACAGACAGGCCTGGATGAAATCTTTAAGGTCAGGGCCCTCCCCAAGGTACTTGGAGTCAAACAGACAGGCCTGGATGAGATCTTTAAGGTCAGGGCCCTCCCCAAGGTACTAGGAG
>NC_143034.1:83816370-83823870 GCF_057628025.1 Oncorhynchus mykiss | reverse complement strand
CGCTGAAGAAAAGCAGGCCCAAACCATGATGCTGCCACCACCATGTTTGACAGTGGGGATGGTGTGTTCAGGGTGATGGGCTGTGTTGCTTTTACGCCAAACATAACGTTTTGCATTGTTGCCAAAATGTTCAATTTTGGTTTCATCTAACCAGAGCACCTTCTTCCACATGTTTGGTGTGTCTCCCAGGTGGCTTGTGGCAAACTTTAAACAACACTTTTTATGGATATCTTTAAGAAATGGCTTTCTTCTTGCCACTCTTCCACAAAGGCCAGATTTGTGCAATATACGACTGATTGTTGTCCTATGGACAGAGTCTCCCACCTCAGCTGTAGATCTCTGCAGTTCATCCAGAGTGATCATGGGCCTCTTGGCTGCATCTCTGATCAGTCTTCTCCTTGTATGAGCTGAAAGTTTAGAGGGACGGCCAGGTCTTGGTAGATTTGCAGTGGTCTGATACTCCTTCCATTTCAATATTATCGCTTGCACAGTGCTCCTTGGGATGTTTAAAGCTTGGGAAATCTTTTTGTATCCAAATCCGGCTTTAAACTTCTTCACAACAGTATCTCGGACCTGCCTGGTGTGTTCCTTGTTCTTCATGATGCTCTCTGCGCTTTTAACGGACCTCTGAGACTAGCACAGTGCAGGTGCATTTATACGGAGACTTGATTAAACACAGGTGGATTGTATTTATCATCATTGGTCATTTAGGTCAACATTGGATCATTCAGAGATCCTCACTGAACTTCTGGAGAGAGTTTGCTGCACTGAAAGTAAAGGGGCTGAATAATTTTGCACGCCCAATTTTTCAGTTTTTGATTTGTTAAAAAAGTTTGAAATATCCAATAAATATCGTTCCACTTCATGATTGTGTCCCACTTGTTGTTGATTCTTCACAAAAAAATACAGTTTTATATCTTTATGTTTGAAGCCTGAAATGTGGCAAAAGGTCGCAAAGTTCAAGGGGCCGAATACTTTCGCAAGGCACTGTATATGTATGTGTGTATATATATGTATGTGTATATGTGTGTTTGTCATCCAGACTTGCCTGTCAGGTTTGCGTGTGAGACAGATGTTCAATTTCTCCTGTAGCATTAATAAAGCTACTGACGTCTCACAGAGAGGGGGGGGGGGGGGGGGAGAGACAGAGAGAGAGAGAGGAGAGAGAGAGAAAGAAAGAGAGAGAGACACAGAGAGAAAGGAGAGAGGGGAAGAGAGGGGGAGAGAGAGGGTGAGAGAGAGACACAGATAGAGGGAAGAGAGAGGGGGGGAGAGAGAGAGCGAGACACACAGAGAGAGAGAGAGAGAGAGAGAGAGAGAGAGAGAGAGATAGAGAGAGAGAGAGAGAGAGAGAGAGAGAGAGAGAGATAGAGAGAGAGAGAGAGAGAAAGAGAGAGAGAGAGGGGAGAGAGGGAGAGAGAGAGACACAGATAGAGAGAAGAGCTATACAAACTGATGGAAAGTGGTGTTGGGGGTAAAACATACGACATTATAAAATCCATGTACACAAACAACAAGTGTGCGGTTAAAATTGGCAAAAAACACACACATTTCTTCACACAGGGTCGTGGGGTTAGACAGGGATGCAGTTTAAGCCCCACCCTCTTCAACATATATATCAACGAATTGGCGCGGGCACTAGAAAAGTCTGCAGCACCCGGCCTCCCCCTGCTAGAATCCGAAGTCAAATGTCTGCTGTTTGCCGATGATCTGGTGCTTCTGTCACCAACCAAGGAGGGCCTATAGCAGCACCTAGATCTTATGCACAGATTCTGTCAGACCTGGGCCCTGACAGTAAATCTCAGTAAGACCAAAATAATGGTGTTCCAAAAAAGGTCCAGTCACCAGGACCACAAATACAAATTCCATCTAGAAACCGTTTCCCTAGAGCACACAAAAAACTATACATACCTTGACCTAAACATCAGCGCCACAGGTAACTTCCACAAAGCTGTGAACGATCTGAGAGACAAGGCAAGAAGGGCATTCTATGCCATCAAAAGAAACATAAATTTCAACATACCAATTAGGATTTGGCTAAAAATACTTGAATCAGTCATAGAGCCCATTGCCCTTTATGGTTGTGAGGTCTGGGGTCCGCTCACCAACCAAGACTTCACAAAATGGGACAAACACCAAATTGAGACTCTGCACGCAGAATTCTGCAAAAATATCCTCCGTGTACAACGTAGAACACCAAATAATGCATGCAGAGTAGAATTAGGCCGATACCCACTAATTATCAAAATCCAGAAAAGAGCTGTTAAATTCTACAACCACCTAAAAGGAAGCGATTCCCAAACCTTCCATAACAAAGCCATCACCTACAGAGAGATGAACCTGGAGAAGAGTCCCCTAAGCAAGCTGGTCCTGGGGCTCTGTTCACAAACACAAACACACCCTACAGAGCCCCAGGACAACAGCACAATTAGACCCAACCAAATCATGAGAAAACAAAAAGATAATTACTTGACACATTGGAAAGAATTAACAAAAAAACAGAGCAAACTAGAATGCTATTTGGCCCTAAACAGAGAGTACACAGCGGCAGAATACCTGACCACTGTGACTGACCCAAAATTAAGGAAAGCTTTGACTATGTACAGACTCAGTGAGCATAGCCTTGCTATTGAGAAAGGCCGCCGTAGGCAGACATGGCTCTCAAGAGAAGACAGGCTATGTGCTCACTGCCCACAAAATGAGGTGGAAACTGAGCTGCACTTCCTAACCTCCTGCCCAATGTATGACCATATTAGAGAGACATATTTCCCTCAGATTACACAGATCCACAAAGAATTCAAAAACAAATCCAAATTTGAAAAACTCCCATATCTACTGGGTGAAATTCCACAGTGTGCCATCACAGCAGCAAGATTTGTGACCTGTTGCCACGAGAAAAGGGCAACCAGTGAAGAACACACACCATTGTAAATACAACCCATATTTATGCTTATTTATTTTATCTTGTGTCCTTTAACCATTTGTACATTGTTAAAACACTGTATATATATATATATAATATGACATTTGTAATGTCTTTACTGTTTTGAAACCTCTGTATGTGTAATGTTTACTGTTAATTTTTGTTGTTTTTCACTTTATATTTTCACTTTGTATGTTGTCTACCTCACTTGCTTTGGCAATGTTAACACATGTTTCCCATGCCAATAAAGCCCTTGAATTGAATTGAATTGAATTGAGAAGAGAGAGGGGGGGAGAGAGAGCGAGACACAGAGAGAGAGAGAGAGAGAGAGAGAGAGAGAGAGAGAGAGAGACACAGAGAGAGAGAGGGAGAAGGAGATGAAATAGATGGAATGAGGAAGAGATTAGAGGTGTCCTGGAGGAGCGTGATTTGTCTGATAATGGAAGGATGGAAAGATGGAATGAAGTCACTCTCCCATTTCCCTGAGTCAAGATCAAGATAAAGTTAAACCCCCTCAGGCCTCCCCTCCCTCTGACTACAGAACACCCTAAGGCCTCCCCTCCCTCTGACTACAGGCCTCCCCTCCCTCTGACTACAGACTTCCCCTCCCTCTGACTAGAGAACCCCCTCAGACCTCCACTCCCTCTGACTACAGACCTCCCCTCCCTCTGACTACAGAACCCCCTCAGGCCTCCCCTCCCTCTGACTACAGAACCCCCTCAGGCCTCCCCTCCCTCTGACTACAGACCTCCCCTCCCTCTGACTACAGAACCCCCTCAAACCTCCTCTCCCTCTGACTACAGGCCTCCCCTCCCTCTGACTACAGACTTCCCCTCCCTCTGACTAGAGAACCCCCTCAGACCTCCACTCCCTCTGACTACAGACCTCCCCTCCCTCTGACTACAGAACCCCCTCAGGCCTCCCCTCCCTCTGACTACAGAACCCCCTCAGGCCTCCCCTCCCTCTGACTACAGACCTCCCCTCCCTCTGACTACAGAACCCCCTCAAACCTCCTCTCCCTCTGACTACAGACCTCCCCTCCCTCTGATGACAGAACCTCCTAAGACCTCCCCTCCCTCTGACTACAGACCTCCCCTCCCTCTGACTACAGACCTCCCCTCCCTCTGATGACAGAAACACCTCAGACCTCCCTTCCCTCTGAATACATAACCCCCTCAGACCTCCCCTCCCTCTGACTACAGACCTCCCCTCCCTCTGACTACAGAACCCCCTCAGACCTCCCCTCCCTCTGACTACAGAACCCCCTCAGACCTCCCCTCCCTCTGACTACAGAACCGCCTCAGGCCTCCCCTCCCTCTGACTACAGACCTCCCCTCCCTCTGATGACAGAACCCCCTCAGACCTCCCTTCCCTCTGAATACAGAACCGCCTCAGGCCTCCCCTCCCTCTGACTACAGACCTCCCCTCCCTCTGACTACAGAACCCCCTCAAACCTCCTCTCCCTCTGACTACAGACCTCCCCTCCCTCTGATGACAGAACCTCCTAAGACCTCCCCTCCCTCTGACTACAGACCTCCCCTCCCTCTGACTAAAGACCTCCCCTCCCTCTGACTACAGACCTCCCCTCCCTCTGACTACAGAACCCCCTCAGACTTCCCCTCCCTCTGACTACAGAACCCCCTCAGACCTCCTCTCCCTCTGACTACAGACCTCCCCTCCCTCTGACTACAGAACCCCCTCAGACCTCCCCTCCCTCTGACTAGAGAACCCCCTCAGACCTCCCCTCCCTCTGACTACAGACCTCCCCTCCCTCTGACTACAGACCTCCTCAGACCTCCCCTCCCTCTGACTACAGACCTCCTCAGACCTCCCCTCCCTCTGACTACAGACCTCCCCTCCCTCTGACTACAGACCTCCTCAGACCTCCCCTCCCTCTGACTACAGACCTCCTCAGACCTCCCCTCCCTCTGACTACAGACCTCCTCAGACCTCCCCTCCCTCTGACTACAGACCTCCCCTCCCTCTGACTAGAGAACCCCCTCAGACCTCCCCTCCCTCTGACTACAGAACCACCTCAAACCTCCCCTCCCTCTGACTACAGACCTCCCCCCTCTGACTACAGAACCCCCTCAGACCTCCCCTCCCTAAGACTAGAAAACCCCCTCAGACCTACCCTCCCTCTGACTACAGACCCCCCCTCCCTCTGACTACAGAACCCCCTCAGACCTCCCCTCCCTCTGACTACTGAACCCCCTCAGACCTCCCCTCCCTCTGACTAGAGAACCCCCTCAGACCTCCCCTCCCTCTGACTACTGAACCCCCTCAGACCTCCCCTCCCTCTGACTACAGAACCCCCTCAGACCTCCCCTCTCTGACTACAGACCTCTCCTCCCTCTGACTACAGAACCCCCTCAGACCTCCCCTCCCTCTGACTACAGACTGTAGTGTGTGTGTGTGTGTGTGTGTGTGTGTGTGTGTGTGTGTGTGTGTGTGTGTGTGTGTGTGTGTGTGTGTGTGTGTGTGTGTGTGTGTGTGTGTGTGTGTGTGTGTGTGTGTGTGTGTGTGTGTCTCACCTGACGGACATGGAGAATTCTCCTGGAGCGCTCTCGCTCTCTCTCACGATGAACGCTCCTCGGTCTCTCTGCCTCAATCTGCCCTCTGCAACCCCCCTGGATACACGGCCTGCGAACCACCTGGTGTAACAGTATGTACCAGTTATCATGAGGTAACAGCATGTACCAGTTCTGTATTTTATCATGGGGCAACAGCATGTACCAGTTCTATATTTTATCATGGGGTAACAGCATGTACCAGTTCTATATTGTATCATGGGGTAACAGCATGTACCAGTTCTGTATTTTATCATGGGGTAACAGCATGTACCAGTTCTATATTTTATCATTGGGTAACAGCATGTACCAGTTATCATGGGGTAACAGCATGTACCAGTTCTATATGCTGTAACAGAATGTACCAGTTCTATATTGTATCATGGGGTAACAGCATGTACCAGTTCTGTATTTTATCATGGGGTAACAGCATGTACCAGTTATCATGGTGTAACTGCATGTACCAGTTATCATGTTGTAACTGCATGTACCAGTTATCATGGTGTAACTGCATGTACCAGTTATCATGGTGTAACAGCATGTACCAGTTATCATGGTGTAACAGCATGTACCAGGTATCATGGTGTAACAGCATGTACCAGTTATCATGGTGTAACTGCATGTACCAGTTATCATGTTGTAACTGCATGTACCAGTTATCATGGTGTAACAGCATGTACCAGTTATCATGGTGTAACAGCATGTACCAGTTATCATGGTGTAACAGCATGTACCAGTTATCATTGTGTAACAGCATGTACCAGTTATCATGGTGTAACAGCATGTACCAGTTATCATGGTGTAACAGCATGTCCCAGTTATCATGGTGTAACAGCATGTACCAGTTATCATGGTGTAACATCATGTACCAGTTATCATGGTGTAACTGCATGTACCAGTTATCATGGTGTAACTGCATGTACCAGTTAGCATGGTGTAACTGCATGTACCAGTTATCATGGTGTAACTGCATGTACCAGTTATATATGTTAGGATGGGGTAACAGCATGTACCAGTTATCATGGTGTAACTGCATGTACCAGTTATCATGGTGTAACTGCATGTACCAGTTCTATATGTTAGGATGGGGTAACAGCATGTACCAGTTCTATATGTTATCATGTGGTAAAAGCATGTACCAGTTATAATGTTGTAACTGCATGTACCAGTTCTATATGTTAGGATGGGGTAACAGCATGTACCAGTTCTATATGTTATCATGTGGTAAAAGCATGTACCAGTTATAATGTTGTAACTGCATGTACCAGTTATCATGGTGTAACAGCATGTACCAGTTATCATGGTGTAACTGCATGTACCAGTTATCATGGTGTAACTGCATGTACCAGTTATCATGGTGTAACTGCATGTACCAGTTCTATATGTTAGGATGGGGTAACAGCATGTACCAGTTCTATATGTTATCATGTGGTAAAAGCATGTACCAGTTATAATGTTGTAACTGCATGTACCAGTTATCGTGTTGTATCAGCATGTACCAGTTATCATGGGGTAACAGCATGTACCAGTTCTATATTTTATCATTGGGTAACAGCATGTACCAGTTATCATGGTGTAACAGCATGTACCAGTTATCATGGTATTATCATGGTGTAACAGCATGTACCAGTTATCATGGTGTAACTGCATGCACATCCTTCCTGTTTGGCCCTGTCCGGGGGTGTCCTCGGATGGGGCCACAGTTTCTCCTGACCCCTCCTGTCTCAGCTTCCAGTATTTATGCTGCAGTAGTTTATGTGTGGGGGGCTAGGGTCAGTTTGTTATATCTGGAGTACTTCTCCTGTCCTATTCGGTGTCCTGTGTGAATCCTTCTCTCTTTCTTTCTCTCTCTCGGAGGACCTGAGCCCTAGGACCATGCCCCAGGACTACCTGACATGATGACTCCTTGCTGTCCCCAGTCCACCTGGCCGTGCTGCTGCTCCAGTTTCAACTGTTCTGCCTTATTATTATTGGACCATGCTGGTCATTTTTGAACATTTGAACATC
>NC_143034.1:83801370-83811370 GCF_057628025.1 Oncorhynchus mykiss | reverse complement strand
CTACAACATCAACTACAACATCAACTACAACACCAACTACAGTTCACTGCTACTGAGATCTAGAACTACAACATCAACTACAACATCAACTACAACACCAACTACAACATCAACTACAACATCAACTACAACATCAACTACAACATCAACTACAACATCAACTACAACATCAACTACAACATCAACTACAACATCAACTACAACATCAACTACAGTTCACTGCTACTGAGATCTAGAACTACAACATCAACTACAACATCAACTACAACATCAACTACAACATCAACTACAACATCAACTACAACATCAACTACAACATCAACTACAGTTCACTGCTACTGAGATCTAGAACTACAACATCAACTACAACATCAACTACAACATCAACTACAACATCAACTACAGTTCACTGCTACTGAGATCTAGAACTACAACATCAACTACAACACCAACTACAACATCAACTACAACATCAACTACAGTTCACTACTACTGAGATCTAGAACTACAACATCAACTACAACACCAACTACAACATCAACTACAACATCAACTACAACATCAACTACAACATCAACTACAGTTAACTGCTACTGAGATCTAGAACTACAACACCAACTACAACACCAACTACAACATCAACTACAACATCAACTACAGTTCACTGCTACTGAGATCTAGAACTACAACACCAACTACAACACGAACTACAACATCATCTACAACATCAACTACAACATCAACTACAACATCAACTACAGTTCACTGCTACTGAGATCTAGAACTACAACACCAACTACAACACCAACTACAACATCAACTACAACATCAACTACAACACCAACTACAGTTCACTGCTACTGAGATCTAGAACTACAACATCAACTACAACACCAACTACAACATCAACTACAACACCAACTACAACATCAACTACAACATCAACTACAACATCAACTACAACATCAACTACAACATCAACTACAACATCAACTACAACACCAAGTACAGTTCACTACTACTGAGATCTAGAACTACAACATCAACTACAACATCAACTACAACATCAACTCCAACATCAACTACAGTTCACTACTACTGAGATCTAGAACTACAACATCAACTACAACCTCAACTACAGTTCACTGCTACTGAGATCTAGAACTACAACATCAACTACAGTTCACTGCTACTGAGATCTAGAACTACAACATCAACTACAACATCAACTACAACATCAACTACAGTTCACTGCTACTGAGATCTAGAACTACAACATCAACTACAACATCAACTACAACATCAACTACAACATCAACTACAACATCAACTACAACATCAACTACAGTTCACTGCTACTGAGATCTAGAACTACAACATCAACTACAACACCAACTACAACATCAACTACAACATCAACTACAGTTCACTACTACTGAGATCTAGAACTACAACACCAACTACAACCTCAACTACAGTTCACTACTACTGAGATCTAGAACTACAACATCAACTACAACATCAACTACAACATCAACTACAACACCAACTACAGTTCACTGCTACTGAGATCTAGAACTACAACATCAACTACAACATCAACTACAACATCAACTACAACACCAACTACAGTTCACTGCTACTGAGATCTAGAACTACAACATCAACTACAACATCAACTACAACACCAACTACAGTTCACTGCTACTGAGATCTAGATCTACAACATCAACTACAACACCAACTACAGTTCACTACTACTGAGATCTAGAACTACAACATCAACTACAACATCAACTACAACATCATCTACAACATCAACTACAACATCAACTACAACATCAACTACAACACCAACTACAACATCAACTACAACATCAACTACAACACCAACTACAGTTCACTGCTACTGAGATCTAGAACTACAACATCAACTACAACATCAACTACAACACCAACTACAACATCAACTACAACATCAACTACAACATCAACTACAACATCAACTACAACATCAACTACAACATCAACTACAACATCAACTACAACATCAACTACAACATCAACTACAGTTCACTGCTACTGAGATCTAGAACTACAACATCAACTACAACATCAACTACAACATCAACTACAACATCAACTACAACATCAACTACAACATCAACTACAACATCAACTACAGTTCACTGCTACTGAGATCTAGAACTACAACATCAACTACAACATCAACTACAACATCAACTACAACATCAACTACAGTTCACTGCTACTGAGATCTAGAACTACAACATCAACTACAACACCAACTACAACATCAACTACAACATCAACTACAGTTCACTACTACTGAGATCTAGAACTACAACATCAACTACAACACCAACTACAACATCAACTACAACATCAACTACAACATCAACTACAACATCAACTACAGTTAACTGCTACTGAGATCTAGAACTACAACACCAACTACAACACCAACTACAACATCAACTACAACATCAACTACAGTTCACTGCTACTGAGATCTAGAACTACAACACCAACTACAACACGAACTACAACATCATCTACAACATCAACTACAACATCAACTACAACATCAACTACAGTTCACTGCTACTGAGATCTAGAACTACAACACCAACTACAACACCAACTACAACATCAACTACAACATCAACTACAACACCAACTACAGTTCACTGCTACTGAGATCTAGAACTACAACATCAACTACAACACCAACTACAACATCAACTACAACACCAACTACAACATCAACTACAACATCAACTACAACATCAACTACAACATCAACTACAACATCAACTACAACATCAACTACAACACCAAGTACAGTTCACTACTACTGAGATCTAGAACTACAACATCAACTACAACATCAACTACAACATCAACTCCAACATCAACTACAGTTCACTACTACTGAGATCTAGAACTACAACATCAACTACAACCTCAACTACAGTTCACTGCTACTGAGATCTAGAACTACAACATCAACTACAGTTCACTGCTACTGAGATCTAGAACTACAACATCAACTACAACATCAACTACAACATCAACTACAGTTCACTGCTACTGAGATCTAGAACTACAACATCAACTACAACATCAACTACAACATCAACTACAACATCAACTACAACATCAACTACAACATCAACTACAACATCAACTACAGTTCACTGCTACTGAGATCTAGAACTACAACATCAACTACAACATCAACTACAACATCAACTACAGTTCACTGCTACTGAGATCTAGAACTACAACATCAACTACAACATCAACTACAACATCAACTACAACACCAACTACAACACCAACTACAACATCAACTACAGTTCACTACTACTGAGATCTAGAACTACAACATCAACTACAGTTCACTACTACTGAGATCTAGAACTACAACATCAACTACAACATCAACTACAACATCAACTACAACACCAACTACAGTTCACTACTACTGAGATCTAGAACTACAACATCAACTACAACATCAACTACAGTTCACTGCTACTGAGATCTAGAACTACAACATCAACTACAACATCAACTACAACATCAACTACAGTTCACTACTACTGAGATCTAGAACTACAACATCAACTACAACATCAACTACAGTTCACTGCTACTGAGATCTAGAACTACAACACCAACTACAACATCAACTACAACATCAACTACAACACCAACTACAACATCAACTACAACATCAACTACAACACCAACTACAACATCAACTACAACATCAACTACAACATCAACTACAGTTCACTGCTACTGAGATCTAGAACTACAACACCAACTACAACACCAACTACAGTTCACTACTACTGAGATCTAGAACTACAACATCAACTACAACATCAACTACAACATCAACTACAACATCAACTACAACATCAACTACAACATCAACTACAACATCAACTACAACACCAACTACAGTTCACTACTACTGAGATCTAGAACTACAACATCAACTACAACATCAACTACAACATCAACTACAGTTCACTACTACTGAGCTCTAGAACTACAACATCAACTACAACATCAACTACAACACCAACTACAACATCAACTACAACATCAACTACAACATCAACTACAGTTCACTGCTACTGAGATCTAGAACTACAACATCAACTACAACATCAACTACAACATCAACTACAACATCAACTACAGTTCACTACTACTGAGATCTAGAACTACAACATCAACTACAACATCAACTACAACATCAACTACAACATCAACTACAACATCAACTACAACATCAACTACAACATCAACTACAGTTCACTGCTACTGAGATCTAGAACTACAACAAACTACAACATCAACTACAACATCAACTACTGTTCACTGCTACTGAGATCTAGAACTACAACAAACTACAACATCAACTACAACATCAACTACAACATCAACTACAACATCAACTACAACATCAACTACAACACCAACTACAACACCAACTACAACATCAACTACAACATCAACTACAACATCAACTACAGTTCACTACTACTGAGATCTAGAACTACAACATCAACTACAACATCAACTACAACATCAACTACAACATCAACTACAACACCAACTACAACATCAACTACAGTTCACTACTACTGAGATCTAGAACTACAACATCAACTACAACATCAACTACAACATCAACTACAACATCAACTACAACATCAACTACAACATAAACTACAGTTCACTACTACTGAGATCTAGAACTACAACATCAACTACAACACCAACTACAACATCAACTACAACATCAACTACAACATCAACTACAACACCAACTACAACATCAACTACAACATCAACTACAACATCAACTACAACACCAACTACAACATCAACTACAACACCAACTACAATATCAACTACAACATCAACTACAACATCAACTACAGTTCACTACTACTGAGATCTAGAACTACAACATCAACTACAACATCAACTACAGTTCACTGCTACTGAGATCTAGAACTACAACACCAACTACAACATCAACTACAACATCAACTACAACACCAACTACAACATCAACTACAACATCAACTACAACACCAACTACAACATCAACTACAACATCAACTACAACATCAACTACAGTTCACTGCTACTGAGATCTAGAACTACAACACCAACTACAACACCAACTACAGTTCACTACTACTGAGATCTAGAACTACAACATCAACTACAACATCAACTACAACATCAACTACAACATCAACTACAACATCAACTACAACATCAACTACAACATCAACTACAACATCAACTACAACATCAACTACAACACCAACTACAGTTCACTACTACTGAGATCTAGAACTACAACATCAACTACAACATCAACTACAACATCAACTACAGTTCACTACTACTGAGCTCTAGAACTACAACATCAACTACAACATCAACTACAACACCAACTACAACATCAACTACAACATCAACTACAACATCAACTACAGTTCACTGCTACTGAGATCTAGAACTACAACATCAACTACAACATCAACTACAACATCAACTACAACATCAACTACAGTTCACTACTACTGAGATCTAGAACTACAACATCAACTACAACATCAACTACAACATCAACTACAACATCAACTACAACATCAACTACAACATCAACTACAACATCAACTACAACATCAACTACAGTTCACTGCTACTGAGATCTAGAACTACAACAAACTACAACATCAACTACAACATCAACTACAACATCAACTACTGTTCACTGCTACTGAGATCTAGAACTACAACAAACTACAACATCAACTACAACATCAACTACAACATCAACTACAACATCAACTACAACATCAACTACAACACCAACTACAACACCAACTACAACATCAACTACAACATCAACTACAACATCAACTACAGTTCACTACTACTGAGATCTAGAACTACAACATCAACTACAACATCAACTACAACATCAACTACAACATCAACTACAACACCAACTACAACATCAACTACAGTTCACTACTACTGAGATCTAGAACTACAACATCAACTACAACATCAACTACAACATCAACTACAACATCAACTACAACATCAACTACAACATAAACTACAGTTCACTACTACTGAGATCTAGAACTACAACATCAACTACAACACCAACTACAACTACAACATCAACTACAACATCAACTACAACATCAACTACAACACCAACTACAACATCAACTACAACATCAACTACAACATCAACTACAACACCAACTACAACATCAACTACAACACCAACTACAACATCAACTACAACATCAACTACAACATCAACTACAGTTCACTGCTACTGAGCTCTAGAACTACAACATCAACTACAACATCAACTACAGTTCACTACTACTGAGATCTAGAACTACAACATCAACTACAACATCAACTACAACATCAACTACAACATCAACTACAACATCATCTACAACATCAACTACAACATCAACTACAACATCAACTACAGTTCACTGCTACTGAGCTCTAGAACTACAACATCAACTACAGTTCACTACTACTGAGATCTAGAACTACAACATCAACTACAACATCAACTACAACATCAACTACAACATCAACTACAACATCAACTACAGTTCACTGCTACTGAGATCTAGAACTACAACATCAACTACAACATCTACTACAACATAAACTACAACATCAACTACAACATCAACTACAGTTCACTGCTACTGAGATCTAGAACTACAACATCAACTACAACATCAACTACAACATCAACTACAACATCAACTACAACATCAACTACAACATCAACTACAGTTCACTGCTACTGAGCTCTAGAACTACAACATCAACTACAGTTCACTACTACTGAGATCTAGAACTACAACATCAACTACAACATCAACTACAACATCAACTACAACATCAACTACAGTTCACTGCTACTGAGATCTAGAACTACAACATCAACTACAACATCAACTACAGTTCACTACTACTGAGATCTGGAACTACAACATCAACTACAACATCAACTACAACATCAACTACAACATCAACTACAGTTCACTGCTACTGAGATCTAGAACTACAACATCAACTACAACATCAACTACAGTTCACTGCTACTGAGATCTAGAACTACAACATCAACTACAACATCAACTACAACATCAACTACAACATCAACTACAACATCAACTACAACATCAACTACAACATCAACTACAACACCAACTACAACATCAACTACAACATCAACTACAGTTCACTGCTACTGAGATCTAGAACTACAACATCAACTACAACATCAACTACAACATCAACTACAGTTCACTGCTACTGAGATCTAGAACTACAACATCAACTACAACATCAACTACAACATCAACTACAACACCAACTACAACACCAACTACAACATCAACTACAGTTCACTACTACTGAGATCTAGAACTACAACATCAACTACAGTTCACTACTACTGAGATCTAGAACTACAACATCAACTACAACATCAACTACAACATCAACTACAACACCAACTACAGTTCACTACTACTGAGATCTAGAACTACAACATCAACTACAACATCAACTACAGTTCACTGCTACTGAGATCTAGAACTACAACATCAACTACAACATCAACTACAACATCAACTACAACATCAACTACAACACCAACTACAACATCAACTACAACACCAACTACAACATCAACTACAACATCAACTACAACATCAACTACAGTTCACTACTACTGAGATCTAGAACTACAACATCAACTACAGTTCACTACTACTGAGATCTAGAACTACAACATCAACTACAGTTCACTACTACTGAGATCTAGAACTACAACATCAACTACAACATCAACTACAACATCAACTACAACATCAACTACAACACCAACTACAACATCAACTACAACATCAACTACAACACCAACTACAACATCAACTACAACACCAACTACAACATCAACTACAACATCAACTACAACATCAACTACAGTTCACTACTACTGAGATCTAGAACTACAACATCAACTACAGTTCACTACTACTGAGATCTAGAACTACAACATCAACTACAGTTCACTACTACTGAGATCTAGAACTACAACATCAACTACAACATCAACTACAACATCAACTACAACATCAACTACAACACCAACTACAACATCAACTACAGTTCACTGCTACTGAGATCTAGAACTACAACATCAACTACAACATCAACTACAGTTCACTGCTACTGAGATCTAGAACTACAACATCAACTACAACATCAACTACAACATCAACTACAACATCAACTACAACACCAACTACAACATCAACTACAACATCAACTACAGTTCACTGCTACTGAGATCTAGAACTACAACATCAACTACAACATCAACTACAACATCAACTACAGTTCACTGCTACTGAGATCTAGAACTACAACATCAACTACAACATCAACTACAACATCAACTACAACACCAACTACAACACCAACTACAACATCAACTACAGTTCACTACTACTGAGATCTAGAACTACAACATCAACTACAGTTCACTACTACTGAGATCTAGAACTACAACATCAACTACAACATCAACTACAACATCAACTACAACACCAACTACAGTTCACTACTACTGAGATCTAGAACTACAACATCAACTACAACATCAACTACAGTTCACTGCTACTGAGATCTAGAACTACAACATCAACTACAACATCAACTACAACACCAACTACAACATCAACTACAACATCAACTACAACACCAACTACAACATCAACTACAACACCAACTACAACATCAACTACAACATCAACTACAACATCAACTACAGTTCACTACTACTGAGATCTAGAACTACAACATCAACTACAGTTCACTACTACTGAGATCTAGAACTACAACATCAACTACAGTTCACTACTACTGAGATCTAGAACTACAACATCAACTACAACATCAACTACAACATCAACTACAACATCAACTACAACACCAACTACAGTTCACTGCTACTGAGATCTAGAACTACAACATCAACTACAACATCAACTACAACACCAACTACAACATCAACTACAACACCAACTACAACATCATCTACAACATCAACTACAACATCAACTACAACATCAACTACAACATCAACTACAACACCAACTACAGTTCACTGCTACTGAGATCTAGAACTACAACATCAACTACAACATCAATGTCTTAATGTGTTGTAGTACTCAGTGTTAGTGTGTTGTAGTTCTTAATGTGTTGTAGTACTCAGTATTAGTTTGTTGTAGTTCTCAGAATTAGTGTGTTGTACTACTCAGTATAAGTGTGTTGTAGTACTCAGTATTAGTGTGGTGTAGTACTCAGTGTGTTGTAGTACTCAGTATTAGTGTGTTGTAGTACTCAGTATCAGTGTGGTGTAGTACTCAATGTGTTGTAGTACTCTGTATTAGTGTGATGTAGTACTCAGTGTATTGTAGTACTCAGTATTTGTGTGGTGTAGTACTCAATGTGTTGTAGTACTCAGTATTAGTGTGGTGTAGTACTCAGTGTGTTGTAGTACTCAGTTTTAGTGTGGTGTAGTACTCAGTGTGGTGTAGTAATCTGTATCAGTGTATTGTAGTACTCAGTATTAGTGTGGTGTAGTTCTCAGTATCAGTGTGTTGTAGTACTCCGTATTAGTGTGTTGTAGTACTCAGTATTAGTGTGTTGTAGTGCTCAGTATTAGTGTGTTGTAGTACTCAGTATTAGTGTGTTGTAGCACTCAGTATTAGTGTGGTGTAGTACTCAGTATTAGTGTGTTGTAGTGCTCAGTATTAGTGTGTTGTAGTACTCAGTATTAGTGTGTTGTAGTACTCAGTATTAGTGTGTT